>NW_013667115.1:163659-166661 GCF_000517525.1 Limulus polyphemus
CAAACAAACAAACGATAATACTCAAAAGACTTGTAATAAGATTTACACTTTTCTCTTTGTTGTTTTACGACATGAAGAGTATTATGCTGTAGCATGATAATAAGATAGCTTAGTTAATAACACGTAAACTTATGATACTTTAAACGGCGGGTGGTGTGAGCCGTTTTAGCGGTCCTCCCACTGACATGACAAACATTTTATTAACGGTAATATTTTAGAGCAATAATTGGTAAGGGAAACATCCTATACTCAACATGTATGTAAACGAACAGAAGCTGTAAATTATAAGCTACAGAGGCTTGGGAATGAACAGACAATTTCCGCTTGCATGCTTCTGAAAATCAGTTGTAATGATGCTCAACTCAAGTCGACTGTGAAATATCTCAACGATGATGATCTCGTATAAAACGTGAATGAGAGAACCTAAATAAAAAATGTTTTTCGCTCGGCTGGCTTCATTCCAATTTGTGATGTAAATTTCCTTGTAATGTCAGAACTTAGAACATAGTGGCCATTCATGCTCTCAGGGTGATCTATACATATAATTATGTTATAGATAATAGTAAAGCCTCTTGAAAGGAGGTTTGGTTTACATGAGTTACAGAATTAACTTAAGAATAGACACAATTCTAATTAGAGCTTTGCATTATACTTCAGTTAGATGTAAACAGTCAGCACATTAGGCTTAACTCATATATTTCAATATTTCTATTTATATTTAACTCATATTGGTCTAAATTTTTCACAATGCACAGGTTTAAAAGGTAGCGCAAAAAATACGAAATTAATACGTTCAGTGGGTATATTAAATAACACCAACATTCAAATAATTTTCGTGGAGTGCATGAATAGTATTGTGTTATGTTACTTTGTGAATAGTTTTGTTAAGGCCAAAACTACAAAATATGTTATCTGTGCTTTGTCCATCGCGGGTACTGAAACCAGAATTTTAGCGTTATAAGTCCTCAGTCTCACCGCTAAGCGACAGGGTTCTAGCGTACCAGACTGTCGATCCAATGTTCTGTGGTTCAGGTGTTATTGTAATTTTAATTACCCGTCATATATTCATCAGTGCACACAATTTTTGAAATCGTCGTAAACGGTTGTCATAAACCATATTACAATGTATAGACTGATTAAAAACTATCAAAATAGCTATACCAGGTAAATTTCAGTATGTAGGCATGCACATCTAATGCGTTCGTTACATCAGTCTGTATATATACATATATGTGTGTGTGTGTGTGTATTTCGGTATTATTAGGGAATGTGTTCAGTTTCAATATTAGATAATAAAAGCACCTCACTGTACATAGGTATGAGTTATTCTAAACAGTATGATAAGACTCCTATTATAATAGTAGATTTTAAAATGACAAAATACGATTTATTGACTCGTAATAAAAATGTGACCATAGACATTTGTCATCGAGTAGAAAAAAAACTCATTTAAACGATCGACAGTACTAGTTAGAATACTAAACAACGCAATTTACGTAAGTTAACAATAAACACATATGTCAGAGTTTGTAAAAAAAAACAAAAACAATCTGTTTTAATATACACCCCCCTCCCAAAAAAGAAGAAAAAAAACGAGGCAGATTTCCCTTAAGATTCTATGATAATCAAAAAAATTGATTTAAGATTGTATAATAATCAAAGCACAGGCATAATATTTCATGCTGTCAAAGACCAAGTGTAAGACTTCATGATCTTTGTAGAACAAATGTGAGACATTATAATCAAAGATCAGGTGTAAGACTTCGTGATCGTTATAGAACAGGTGTAAGAGTTTATGGTACCCAAAGAATAAGTGTAAAATTCTATGATCATCAAACACTGAAAGGATCATCCGTAAATTACACCCTTATAACATTAGCTGGTTTATGGAAAGACTGAGAAGAGGAATGGGACAACGTGGACATGACTGTTTTCTGAAGAAGCAGAATCTCACAAAAACATTGTAGGTGCGTTAATCCACGTTTGATTTATTCACTCTGAAAACGAAAAACCTATGGAGTTTACCAAGGTTAAATCGACATATAATGGTTGACATTGTTCGTTTAAATTTTACTAGAAATAATGTTTAGAAGGAAAATTTCCTTGATTTACATCTAATTTTAACATCATCTGTGGTGCAGCATCCTGAAGAAAACTTGTTACAAAAAAAATCACATTTACAACAACAACAACAAACATGTACTTTGACGATACCATTTTAATCCTCGCCTCCGGATAGTCAAGTAACAAGCCAGAAAATAAAAACTCAATTACAATTCTGTAGTTTTTCGAGGTTCTGAGATCTAGTGCTTTATAGTAATTAACTAAAAAATCAGTCATTAGGTTGTTTTTCAGATATCATATATGGATATATTTTTAAGTAACCAAGATATTCTTATATACATTATCTTGTCTATATATCTCTGTTCGATACCTTTGTCACAGAAGAGTTTGATTGTATTGGTTTCCAGACACGTACGTTTGGGAATCAAAATTTCACTGCAGTTAATGCCGTGACTTAGCATGAAAACACTTTTAGGACGTCTGAGATAAAACAAAGATTAGAATATTTGAATATAAATTTAAATATTTGGTGGTTCATAAATAATACAAATAGTGAAATCACTTATTTATTTCGTGGTAGTTTATAATGCATTTTTCTTATTTAGTTTACTATAACCTAATAGACTTACGTTGATATTTTTGGTTATTAATAGTGTAAGATTAGATACACTTTCCACAGCTGTTTGTTTGTTTGTTGAATTTATCGCAAAGATACACGAGGGGCAATTTGCGCTAGCCTTCCCAAGTTAACTACCTATTTTAGTTGGCAGTTACGGTTAACTGACACATGCAGAAATGATATGAATCTAAAATAGACTATAAGGTCAGGTGCCTTACTTAACCCTTTGTGTTTTGCTTTCAAGTTATTAAGCAAAAATATCCACTAAAAAAGGCTTAAAAATTAGTAAAATCTATTAAAAAATAACTTGACTATACTG
>NW_013667115.1:167661-168922 GCF_000517525.1 Limulus polyphemus
CGCCCCTCTACTATGCAGGATGCAATGGCCAGAGCTCTTGAATTTGAATCCTATGTTAAGTCCAGCACCAAGGTACCAAGGTTGGTACAGTCATCAGGATTCAAGGCCAGAAAAGGGCAGCTTTGAGAGAAGTTTGATGGACTTTGCTGGCACTGTAACAAACCTGGGCACAAGAGAGCTCAATGTCGGCATCTTCAATACAGGGAAGATGCCATGGCAGGAAAGGCTACTACCCAGAAAGGTTGTTGGAACTGTGGAAAGCAAGGACATATGAGAAGCCAGTGTAAGAAGAATACTACCAATAAGTCAGCCTCAGGGAAACCAGTAGTGGTTGGTGCTGACGGACGCCCACCCACCCCATCGTGAAAGTCCCGACAGCTAAGTGTAAAATAGCAAACACACATAGTGTCTACGTGACAGGAAAGCTGGATGGCCAAAAGTGCAACTTTGTCATAGATTCTGCATCTCAGCAAAACCTTGTGAGTATCAAGGTGCCAGATCACAAAGGAGTACCAGAAGCCATACAGAAGCTCTGTGGTGTGACTGGACATTATACAAGGTTGTGAGATTGTGGGGACCAGTGTGGGTAACTATTGAGCTCATGGTCATAAAGGACAGACACAAAGTATACTTGGCTGACATTGAAGACCCATGCATATTAGGGTTGGATTACTTACTACCAAGGAAGTGTGTAATTAACTTTGATAAAATGACGTTTTGGAACAACAAAAGCCAAATTCCAGTAAGTGTTAAAAGATAGGTTGGACTAACCAGGTGCCATCAAGGTGAAGTCAAAGTGACTGAAGGAGTTGATGATAGTGAAGTGGAACCAAATATAGACATTAAAGCAGAACAGGAGAAAGACCAAGATTTGAAGCCAATAATTGATTTTCTACAAGCAAGTGTTTTGCGCCCTGTTGACAAAGAACTATTGGGCACAATGGGACCAGTTGAAGCTTGAAGATGGTATTCTTCTCTGGAGATTGGAAACTGCAGATGGGAAAGTGACGACCTGGCAACCAGTTATACGGAGAATGTTACAGGAAGTTGTGTTGCGTTAACCCCCTGATAGTCTAACAGGAGGACATCTTGGAGTTAAGAAGATATTGAGTCACCTACGGCAGAGATTTTACTGGATAGGTATGAGGCAAGATGTGGAAGAATGGTGTAGGACCTGCAGTACATCTTGTGCAAAAAGAGGACCAAAGCATAAGGGACGTGCCCCAATGAAGTTATATCAAGTTGGTGCACCAATGGAAAG
>NW_013667115.1:169922-181855 GCF_000517525.1 Limulus polyphemus
AGCGTGTGTTTATAAAAGTAGTTAAGTTAAAGTGACTGTGGAAATTCAGTGTATTGCAAAGTTGTATCGAGAAAGAATAAACTAGTTTTAATTAAGAAAGGACTTGTATCGCTGAAGTAACAAAGACGTAACAATACCAAATGTTCAATGAAATCTACTGCTTGACTTGGGAAACTCAAGTCAATTTTGTGTATTTTACGATTGGTTGTTCTCTATACAAAAGCTTCCCCCTTCTAAGTGGCTCAGCGGGAAGTCTGAAGGCTTCTAAAGCTGCAAACCAGGCTTCGATACGCGTGGTAAAAGAACACAAATAGTCCATTGTGTAGCTTCACTCTTGATAACAAACAAACAACTTAGTACAAAAACAAAACATAAAAATGTAACTTATTAGTCCAAGCTAAGGTTTCGTTAATATGTCATATCACCTTTTTCAGGTTCTTTTGTGTAAAGACATTACAATTATCTGTCAAATAAATAATGTGGAGATGACAGAACAAATAAAACAAAAGATTAAAAATAAGCAAACACTGTTAGGACGCATCATAACACAAATAAAGTAAGCTTTCTTAACTACAGAGAGTAAATCTTGGGTGAAAACAAATCTTTTTTGAAACCATTTGAATCGAAACCATGCCCCTTGATTCAAACACCCAGGCAAATACAGATTTTTAAAGAGGAGACACCAATAGGTGCCGCCACTTGATGCTCTTTTTTTTTTCTTCTTGTAGAAGATTTGCTGGGAACGCTACTAGAATCTATTTGTTGATTTATTCCTTTCAGTGGCACAAACTTAATTCAATCTACAAAGAATTCCTGTCGTGCTACAGAAAAACCCGAGAAGGGTACTTTTGGTTGTTTTAATTTCGTGTGATTTTAAAAGTTTAAGAAAAAAACTCAGTATATCTTTATTAGGTTAACTTGAAGAAAATAAGGCTTAGCTGAGTAGGCTAGAACAACAGAACATGATAAATCAGACTCGGGGTTTGTTTGACAGTAGAAATAAAACTATGTTTAAGATACATCATAATTATAAAATATTGTTAGAGCTTAACAACTTTGATATACAAAAATTAAACATACTGTAATTAACACATTCTCTTCGTCAAGTGTAGAAAAGTCGATCAGACTACATTTTCTTATCTTTATGGATGAAGCGTACAATCTAGTATTGAATGAAACATGAAATGGCTAAAATCACAGAAAACACCAGAGGCTATTCACCCTGCTTCTGTTTTTAAAATCAGGTGAATAAGTTTGAGTTATTTTCTAAGCTTTGCCGATTTGGTCGTTTCAGGATATTAACCCTTTCTACTAAACCTGAAAAAAGGGGGAGACTGAAATGAAAGAAAAGGTCTGTTTTCTGGTATTAAACGGTAATAGTTTTCTATTATGAATATGTCAAATTTCGGATGATGATGATAATGTAGAAAACTATAATCATGTTAAAAGAAATTGAATGTTTTAATGTTACTTTTAAGAAATTGAATATTTCAGTATATTCCGAGTTAGGCCATGAGAAATGATGCATTTCTTAACAGCGTACTGTTTACGATTCGATAAAAAAATTAGAAAAACTCGTAAAAGACCTTGTATTTGATACAAAAAACGTTCTGTTAATGCTAATATTAATTATAGAAATATCAAATGAAATATAAATACATCCATACAAATTTGTCCGAATAACTGGTAAACTCAGATCTCTCTATTGTGGTAAAATCACCACTATGTGAGGAGTATAAACCTGTTTGCTTAAGTTAGCTATTGAAACTGTGAAGTTTCCAACAGTTAAATGTAAGTAACGTTAAATATAAAAAGTTAGTTACTGCAGACCATCTAGTATAGTCATTGTGAAAAGTTAATCACTTATAATTCATGATATTTTTTATTCTTAACCATTTATTAAGCGAAACATGTGACAATATTGTTTTCAATTAGCAAATAATGCTAACATATTAAAGATTATAAATTCATTAATTTAATAAAAAACTTTTTCACGAACTTAACAATTTGTTCCTCTAATGAGAAGACAAATAAATACAAGGAAATGCGGCCACTCGAAATTGAGGTTTTCAGAAACCATGGTCCTGTACTTTATTTTAATTAAAGTTTTTAATACCCATACCAGCAGTCTCTGCTATATATTTTTTTTTCAAGTGGGTTTCTCGTCATCATGAACCATGGTGTTGTGGCGTTAAGCTGGCGCAGCTACAGTCGAGAATAATTTGGTTTCGTTATTGGTTTACCGGTTAATAAATTAATTTAAGAATCCCTCCATGATCCTCAGTATGAAACCAACCATGTTCTTCACCTTATCATCATCAAGCTTAGTCGATGGTATAGCCTCTAAGTCGCGCATTAAATCATATAAATTTTCAACAAATGAAACACCTTGTAGTGAAACGTAAGCGTGATTTTAACCAATCGGTGTATATGTTAGTGTACTAGTTAAGCAGATCCCCCTATTGTCATCTAGAGAAATGGCGCAATGAAGGATCGCCTTGAGGCAATAGCATCCACCCATAATAGCTGCGGACGACAATTGCAACAGAATAGTTCCTCCGCCACTCGTTCATGCCTCCCGTTTCTAACTTTCCACCAACGGGGTCAGTGGCTTCCAAGGTCACCCGGTCGGCTGTCAAGACTTGTAGTGAAACAAGCCTTTATTTAAAAACGTTTTTAAATCTCCCAGGTTAATACGTGAAATCCAACCTAACTTTCAATGTAACGTAAATTGAGTATGCATGAAGCATTTATTACAAAGAGCACCGCATCTTCTGGTATTGCTATTTGGCTAATCCCTTTCTGCTTTTCCTTTATCGCATCCATTCACGTCAGTAATTTTCTATGTTCCCAGAAGTTCCCAGTAGGAGGTAACTTTAAATAATTCTCAAAGTTTTCACAAGAACGAAATGATCACTATCTTTCTCCATTTTTCACAGTAGGCATCGATTTATATTATATGCTTAGAATTCTAAACCGATGAAAATCCCACATGTCATATGGAAAAAAGATATTGTTGTAACATTACAAATACAAAGGGTTTGCGTAAGCTATATTTTATCTAAAAAACTAAGAGTTTCTCAAACAAATTAACCTGAATATTTAGATTAAGGAATTTTCTAGATTATTTTTCCAATGAATTGTAAAGTTTTCATTTACTGTTTTAATTAAATAAGTGTCCCTTGTGATACGAAACATATTATGTTCACATTAGTATGTTTTAGTGCAAAGCTACTCAATACGCTATCTACATTCATTTCATTGGAAGGAATCGAACCATATTTTAGCGTTTAAGTCGGTAAACTTATCCCTGACCCTTTGGGAACTTTACATTAGCTAACAAAACTCACATGATAATTAGCCGAGTCTTGAATTGATTTTGTTACCTAATGTGAGGCTAAAAACCCCACACACCACAAATTAATATACTAAGAATGCGAATTCTATTGAGGCCTGGCCTGACCTAATAGTGCTGGACTCGCAATTTGCGGGTCGCAGGGTCGGAAACAGTCGTTGAACATTCTCGCCCATTCTGACTCTAGGGCGTTATAATGTATCGGTCAATACTACTCTTCGTTGGTAAGGAGTAGACCAATAGCCCAGGGGTTGCCAGTGGGTGTTGTTGTCTAACTGCCTTTCCTCTTGTCTGTCACAAATTATGCACCGTTAGCGCAGTAGTCCTCGAATATCCTTCCACGACATTCATTAAACAAACAAATTATCTCTATAATATTTCAAACAACGTTTTCACGAAGGTAAAGTTACGTGATCAAGTGTACCAAATGAAGTCTCCCAGGCTGTTTGTTTGTTTGTACTTAAGCACAAAGCTATACCTGTGCTCTGCCCACCACGGGTACTGCAGACACCCAGGCTGAATATTCTTCATCAACGTATTACCTCGGCTAAAGTGTGCACGTCAGTTGTCAAAAGACGTCACATATGAATTGTTAGTGGTGGTGAAAAATGTATAAACATTTGTCATGTTAGAGTCATTCCATGAATATCCACCAGATTAATCATGAAGAGAGGTTTTTGTGTTACGTGCAGTTTCGTTTTTATTGCTGTTGTTTCGAAAGAAAATGAGAGCCAAGAACGCATTTAATTAATATCACAATAATTCGATTTGAGGTATCAGAGCTTAATTTTTCACTACGCGTAGATTTAACCCACTATTGCACGCATGATGAAAATTCGTTGGAGAAATATCTTTTCTTTGAATATATAACTTGAATAACTCTTTACTTTCAGTGTATGTGACACGGAATGAATGTTTACTTTTAGTGGAGTAACCAGAAATGAATGATTATTTTTAGTGGAGGTGACCAGAAATGAATGTTTACTTTTAGTGTAGGTGACACGGAATGAATGTTTACTTTTAGTGTAGGTGACATGAAAAAAATGTTCACTTTTAGAGAATGTGACCGGAATGAATGTTTACTTTTAGTGGAGGTGACCAGAAATGAATGTTTACTTTTAGTGTAGGTGACATAGAATGAATGTTTACTTTTAGTGTAGGTGACATGAAAAAAATTCACTTTTAGTGAATGTGGCACGGAATGAATGTTTACTTTTAGTGAATGTGGCACGGAATGAATGTTTACTTTTAGTGAAGGTGACACGGAAAGAATGTTTACTTTTAGTGTAGGTGACATAAAAAAATGTTCACTTTTAGTGAATGTGACATGGAATGAATGTTTACTTTTAGTGTAGGTGATATAAAAAAATATTCACTTTTAGTGAATGTGACACGGAATGAATCTTTACTTTTAGTGTAGGTGACATAAAAAAACGTTCACGTTTAGTGAATGTGGCACGTAATGAATCTTTACTTTTAGTTTAAGTAACACGGAAAGAATGTTTACTTTCAGTGTACGTGACTAGAAATGAATGTTTACTTTTAGTGAAGGTGACACGGAAAGAATGTTTACTTTTAGTGTAGGTGACATAAAAAAACGTTCACGTTTAGTGAATGTGGCACGTAATGAATCTTTACTTTTAGTTTAAGTAACACGGAAAGAATGTTTACTTTCAGTGTACGTGACTAGAAATGAATGTTTACTTTTAGTGTAGGTGACACGGAATGAATGTTTACTTTTAGTGTAGGTGACACGGAATGAATACTTATTTTTAGTGGAGGTGACCAGAAATGAATGTTTACTTTTAGTGTACGTGACTAGAAATGAATGTTTACTTTTAGTGTAGGTGACACGGAATGAATACTTATTTTTAGTGGAGGTGACTAGAAATGAATGTTTACTTTTAGTGTAGGTGACACGGAATGAATGTTTACATTTAGTTTAAGTAACACAGAAAGAATGTTTACTTTTAGTGTAAGTGACACGGAATGAATGTTTACTTTTAGTTTAAGTAACACGGAAAGAATGTTTACTTTTAGTGTTTGTGACACGGAATGAATACTTATTTTTAGTGGAGGTGACCAGAAATGAATGTTTACTTTTAGTGTACGTGACTAGAAATGAATGTTTACTTTTAGTTTAGGTGACATGAAAAAAATGTTAACTTTTAGTGAATGGGACACGGAATGAATGTTTACTTTTAGTGCATGTGACGCGGAAAGAATGTTTAATTTTAGTGGAGGTGACAAGAAATGAATTTTTACTTCTAATGTAAGGCCTAGTATGGCCAGCTAGTCAGGGCTCTCGACTCGCAATTTGCCAGTTGCGGGTTCGAATCCCAGTCCCACTATACATATTCGTTCTTTCAGCCGTGAGGGCGTTATAAAATGACAGTCAATCCCACTATTCGTTGCTAAAAGAGTAGCCCAAGAGTTGGCGGTGGGTGGTGATGACTAGCTGCCTTCTCTTTAGTCTTTGAATGCTAAATTAGGGACGGCTATCGCAGATATCCCTCGTGTAGCGCTAAATTCATAACAAATGAAACTAAACTTTTAGTGTAGGTGACACGGAATTGAAAGTTTACTTTTAGTGTAAGTGATCAGAAATTAGTGTTTACTTTTATGTAGGTGATACGGAACGAATGTTTACTTGTAGTGTATGTGACATGAAATGAATGTTTACTTTTATGTAGATGACACGGAACGAATGTTTACTTGTAGTGTATGTGACATGAAATGAATGTTTACTTTTATGTAGATGACACGGAACGAATGTTTACTTGTAGTGTATGCGACATGAAATGAATGTTTACTTTTATGTAGGTGACACGGAATGAATGTTTACTTTAGTGTATGAAACCAGAAATGAATGTCTACGTTTAGTGTAGGTGACACGGAATGAAAGTTTACTTTTAGTGTAAGTGATCAGAAATTAGTGTTTACTTTTATGTAGGTGACACGGAACGAATGTTTACTTGTAGTGTATGTGACATGAAATGAATGTTTACTTTTATGTAGGTGACACGGAACGAATGTTTACTTGTAGTGTATGTGACATGAAATGAATGTTTACTTTTATGTAGGTGACACGGAATGAATGTTTACTTTAGTGTATGAGACCAGAAATGAGTGTCTACGTTTAGTGTAGATGACACGGAATTAATGTTTTGTTTACGGGTAGTCTATGTTTCTCGTGCACTCTATTTCTATGTCTACTTTAATTAAGGCATCGAAACGTTTAATTAACATTTCATTAAAAATACAACAATAAGACTTGACTCCAGCACTACATGAATGCAAGGTTCAAAAGAGCATGAAGATGAGAGCTTAAACAATAGCTACGCCAGAAATGATAATTTGCTAATACACGTACAAGATTTTTATTCTCTGCAGTTCAGAGAAAACATTCATATTTTATAAACTGCGTATTCTCAGTGACTTTTCGTCTGTAACACAGATGATTTAAAACTGTTCATTACACGGTAATTCCTGTTTCTAACATAATTTCTATATAAGGATCCATTCTCGATTCTTTCGTTTGCTTGGAGAGTAAAAAATAATTCATTGCAATAAACGTAAGACTTGAGTATTAAATGCAGGAATGTTTGTTTGTTTGTTTGTTTAAAGTTAAGCAAAAAGCTACACAATGGGCTGTCTGTGCTCTGCCCACCATGGGTATCGAAATACGGTTTCTAGCTTTGTAAGTCCCCAGACATACCGCTGTGCCACTGGGGGGCTGCGGGAATGTAAGGAGAGCTTTTCGCGTGTATATTTGAGATATAGTAAAAATAATCATTTGGGAAATACAACCTCAAAAATAAACAAATAGTTTTAATATTGAATTATTTGTTAGTGGTAAGTTATTAGTCATAGCAGACTTTTCTCCAAATAAATACTTAAAATACACGGCAATCAATGGTGATTATCATTTGTTTTGATTATTCGTAAAGTTGTTTACCTAATTAAATATTTTGCTTACTCTATTTCAATTCTAAGAACTTAAGCGCGAAAGTAAAGAAGAATGTAACAAAATATGCAAAACCACATTATGTCTGCTGTATCCAGTGCCGACGAGGCCTTTCCTACAATACCAGGACTCATCGGGTTGGCTGGGGTACAACAGGCACAGAAGTGGTTGAGACGCTATCTATATTATAAAACTGCACGAACAACAACTATTATGATGTGAACTAGTTTAAGTTGGGGAGGTGTAAGTTTTGTCAGTTTTTTATGAGTTATTATGTTCTGTCATTTAAACTACAAAACCAACTGTTTTAAAGGTCGACATACATGGAGGAGTGAAATATACAAAAAATATGACTAACTATTATACATATACAAATTATTAAACATTTATTCTTTGAAATATTCCTACAAGAGCAGCTAATTTTTTCATGTATATTCCAAGCATATACTTAAGTCTCAAGTTTAAACACAATAACCTGTTAGTTTTCACTGTTTTAGCAGAATTCAGTGTCTTACACCATTATAATAAATCATGTTTATAGTGTTTTAGATTCACCTAAAATAATACAAAAGGACATAACCCTCTGGTGGCCCTTCAGCCCCTTGGGCTAGAATGAAATGACAAAAAAAAGAATATGTTCCAGTTAATTTCATATTCAAAAAAGGTATAGGTTAAACGTCTTCAAGTGCTAATACTTTGCAAGTAAGAACTGTAGCAGTAGTGTCCAATTTAACTGTATTTACCTGTGAAATATATGGTTAAATGTTTGCATGGACACAGTGAGAGAGAGATTTAATCACATTCTTTTAGGAAGAAACGTTATGATCAACCTAAGACAGGTTTAACTATACATCTTCTTGTAGATAAGGCATGATCCACTTGAGAGAGAGAGAGAGATTTAATCACACTAATTCAGGAAGAAAGTTATGATCAACCTAAGACAGGTTTAACTATACATCTTCTTGTAGATAAGGCATGATCCACCTGAGAGAGAGATTTAATCACACTCTTTCAGGAAGAAAAGTTATGATCATCTTAAGACAGGTTTAACTACATATCTTTATGTAGGTAAGTTAGTATCAACTTAAAACAGGTTTAATCACACACCTTCAGGTAGCAAACTTATAATGAACCTAAGACAGGTTTCTTCGTGTAGATAAGTTATGATCCATCGTGGATCATACCTTACCTACAAGATGTTTAGTTGAATCTGTGTTAGGTGGATCATGCCTTACCTACAAGATGTGTAGTTGAACCTGTGTTAGATTGATCATAACGTTTCTTCCTAAAAGAATGTGATTAAATCTCTCTCTCAAGTGTATCATACCTTACCTACAAGATGTGTAGTTGAACCTGTCTCAGTTAGATCAAGAAGAGTGGCTCTGGTTCGCTAGTCCTTCCGAATGATGGAAAAGTTAATTGAAGTAAAATAAATAAATAATAATAATGATCAATTTAGTGTAAAATAGGTAAATAATAATAATAATACATTTGGTGTTAAAATAGACGAATAATAGCAATAGTAAATAACTTGGTGTTAACATAGATACATAATAATAACAATAAATAATTTGTTGTTAAAACAAATGAATGATAATAAATAACTTGGTGTTAAAATAGATACATAATAATAACAATAAATAATTTGTTGTTAAAATAAATGAATGATAATAAATAATTTAGTGCTCAAATATCATACCCTAATTCCCATATTTAATGACATGAGTAAAATTGACGAAAACTACACTTCACTAGCTTAATCCAGTTCACACCGTAACAGTT
This sequence comes from Limulus polyphemus, assembly GCF_000517525.1. Lineage (NCBI taxonomy): Eukaryota > Metazoa > Arthropoda > Merostomata > Xiphosura > Limulidae > Limulus > Limulus polyphemus. Next base: position 179,027 of record NW_013667115.1, read on the forward strand.
GTCAAGCAGTTTACTCCTGTAAATAGCGTCTCAACCACTACTATGACTTTTTTATCCCAGTTGGCCTGAAGATCCCTCATCTGCACTGGATATAGCAACTATAGGGTGGATAGTATATAATATTATACACTTTTTCTTTTTTCACTCAGAAGTTATAATTATCTACATAGCGTTTTCTTTTTACCATCCAATATTTTGGGACCTATATTTGTTCAGCACAGGTGGATGAAATGAATAGATTATTAACTTAAACTAAAAACTCACAAAACTTTCTGTATTTTTTGACACCTTTATTTCACAAGCTCACTAGACCACTCGAGAGGTGAACGTACATCATAACTATACGTAATAATTAATGAAATAATCCTTTAAGTTATAACAACTTACTGTGTTCTTAAAAGGGTTATGTTGTAAGAACGCTTTTTATTATGTTAGAGTTAAGCCTCTTGTCAAACTTAACAAGCATTCTTCCATCGCGTTAAGTAGCACAAAAAGAGTGATAATCTAATACTTAACCTTTTCATTTACCGAGTTTATTTAATCACTGTTATTAATGATTTTTTTACATCGTCAAAAAGCGAACCAACGAAAGAGTGAAGGCTGTTTAATGGATAGGATGTTGTGTACAGCAACAAAGAAAACAAGTTTCTCGTGCTTCGTAACGAGAAGGGAGCGGAAAAGGGACCTTTTTTATTTCTCCAGAAAGGAATTACCTTGAGTAGACTAGGTCACTGGGAAGAAATCCGTGAGACTGATAACATGTTGCCCAAGCTGGATCAAAATAAAATCGCAACCCAAATTGAGTCATGAACAGTAATTCTATTTTTAGTTTTTATAAATTAGCAACCCAATATATATAGAAAACGAAGTAAAATTCTAATACACATATATATGTATATAACCGCTTATTAATCTGTTTTTCCATGAACCAGTTTACTCTAGTTTGAAACATATTTTGATATTTCTGTTTACTAGAGAAACAAACTAAAACCGAACTTTTTTATTTATACTCTCTTCTTTATTCTAGAGTATTTTTGAAAATTCATATTACGTTCCTAGTAACAATATTTGACGGATTAATTGTTGGTCTGTTGAAAGCGTTTTTTTCAGTAGCTCCACTCAAGTCGCCACCTCTACAACCTATGCTTCTGATAGCACCTATATATTAATATTATTATTATTTTCATTCCGTTACAACCCACGACACAACTTTATATTATCCTATACAAGTGTTTGGGTTCGACGTGTTTTTTTTTGTGTGGTCGTATGGTGTCAAGCTATTATTGTGGCTATACATGGTGTAAGGTGTTGATTTATTTCTATTGTCGCTAAACTTGGGTATGTAGTGACAAGCTATTACTTTCACTACATATGGGTGTATAATGTCGAGTAATTACTCTTATTGAATACGGGTGTATGTGTCGAGCTATTACTGTGGCTGTACATGGTGTAAAGTGTTGATTATTTCTACTGTCGCTAGACATGGGTATATGGTGTCAGTTTGTAACTATCACTACACATGAGTGTTGAGTCATTATTGTCACCACATACTTATGTATGGTGTCAAGTTATAACTGTCATTATACACGGGTCTATGGCGCAGAGCTATTATTGTCACTACAGAAGGGTGTAAGGCGTTGAGCTATTACTGTCACTACACACTGGTGTAAGGCGTTGAGCTATAACTTTCACTACACATGAGCCATTTGTGTCGATCTGTTACTGTCACTACTCACGGGTTTATGATGTTAAGCTATTACTGTAATTACAAATGGATGTAAGGCGTTGAGCTATTACTTCGTTACACATGGGTGTTTGGTGTAGAGCTATTTTTGTCACTACACACGAATGTATGATGTTCAGCTATTAATGTGCTATACATGGTGTAATGTGCTAATTTGTTTCTATTGTCTCTAGACAAGTGTGTTAGATACCATACTATTTCTACTGTCGCTATACATGAATGTATGATATCGAGCTGTTTCTACTGTTGCTACACATAAATATAAGATGTAGGTGTAAGATGTTTGGATGTTTTGACTGACTTTAAGCACGATTATATGATTAAAGATGTACTATTGCCAAGTATGGGAGTATTGAGTCGATCTGTTCCAAATGACACAACACCTGAGTATATTTATTTTTACTGTCGTTACCTATTGGTGTGTGATGTAGAGCTGTTTTTATTGTCGTTGCGCATGCATATATGGTATACAGATGTTTATGTTGTCACTGTGCATTCGTGAATGTCGTAGTTCTACTTCTATTGTGCGGTACGCATGGTGTATACAGGGTAGGTCTGAAAACTGACTGAAATGAAATAATTAGCTGCAATACAAAGCTTTGTTTCGGAAATTCAAGTTCTTTCTATTCCTCCAAACTTAGTAAATTACACTTTATTAGATGCCACCGTTTCAGCGAGTCTGAACAAACACAATGAAATAAATAAATTGCAGAAAAGTAGATAGTTGAAAATCAAACCGGTCATCAAACCTACAGAAAAGTAGATAGTTGAAAATCAAACCGGTCATCAAACCTACAGAAAAGTAGATAGTTGAAAATCAAACCGGTCATCAAACCTACTTATTTTTAGTTGTAAATGGATATTTATTCTTGAAAACATGCCACATTAGTGGTGAGTGAGAAAGAAAAATCGATCTATAAGAATAAAAAAAAACTCTTCTCATTTTATTCAGTCATTATCATTCCCTGTGTTCATTTCATATATAATAAAATACATAAGATAATACCATATAATAAAATACATAAGATAATACTATATGATAAAATACATAAGATAATACCATATAATAAAATACATAAGATAAT
>NW_013667115.1:182692-189046 GCF_000517525.1 Limulus polyphemus
CTACTTATTTTTAGTTGTAAATGGATATTTATTCTTGAAAACATGCCACATTAGTGGTGAGTGAGAAAGAAAAATCGATCTATAAGAATAAAAAAAAAACTCTTCTCATTTTATTCAGTCATTATCATTCCCTGTGTTCATTTCGCATAGGTCAGCTGAGGACGAGAGTGCCATACGATAATACTATAATAATACTATATAATAAAATACATAAGATAATACTATATAATAAAATACATAAGATAATACCATATAATAAAATACATAAGATAATACTATATATAAAATACATAAGATAATACATATAATAAAATACATAAGATAATACTATATAATAAAATACATAAGATAATACTATATAATAAAATACATAAGATAATACCATATAATAAAATACATAAGATAATACTGTATAATAAGATACATAAGATAATACTATATAATAAGATACATAAGATAATACTATATTATAAGATACATAAGCTAATACTATATTATAAGATACATAAGCTAATACTATATAATAAGATACATAAGATAATACTATATTATAAGATACATAAAATAATACTATATAATAAGATACATAAAATAATACTATATAATAAGATACATAAGCTAATACTATATTATAAGATACATAAGGTAATACTATATAGTAAGATACATAAGACAATACTATATAATAAGATGCATACGATACATACTATATAATAAGATACATACTATATAATAAGATACATATATGTTTTATATGTCGTATTTATTTACGTTTTTCTCTTTAAAATCACAAACTCTTTATGTGTGTGCGCGCGCTTTTTTTTTTTTGTATTTTGACACATAATGTCATCTATAAGTTTATTGATTCCTATCATACATGTTTATGAAGAACAACCATGATAGCTTCTTTTTTTCAGACCTTGTTTCCGAGTTTTAACACAGAAAAAGAAATTTTAGATGTTACCATTATAAAATACGATATTCATTTATACCTACTTATATTGAAGAGTCTTAGTAAGTTTCTATAATCCGCTAGATGCTCTACTGTCATGTCAAGCTTTTGGAATTTGTGATGGAACAAAGAAATGATGCGTTGTTGTAAGCGTTTGAATTGTGATAAATATGTGATTACTGATAACATCTTCAGTTGTGCACTGGATATATATATGTCCCCCAGTGGCACAGCGGTATGTCTGCGGACTTACAACGAACGCTAGAAACCGGGTTTCGATACCCGTGGTGGGCAGAGCACAGATAGCCCTTGTGTAGCTTTGTGCATAATTAAAAACAAACAAACAAGCACTGGATATGTTAACATGAATAAAAGTATATATTAATACAGTTAGGGACAAACTGAGAAACAGAATTGCGAAGTATGTAGCATTCTTTAGGTAGTGAAAAAGAGCAATAAATCTGCAATGGGTCAATTTAGGCTAAACTCTTTCAACCTTTAAGAAAGCATACTATATGAAACAAAAATATAACGACACATGAAAACTGGAATAATGCATTATTGTACACACTTACTTATTGTTAAAAGATGTGAAAATTAAACGCGAACAACCAAGATTTTGGCCACAAGAATACTGCGGAATCATCCGAAATTACTTATTTAAAATCACTTTTTATAATTGTGCCTGTAGGTATCAATTAAATTTACGAATATAAAAAGTAAAACACTTAAAAAATGCATTTAAGAAATTAATTTATACTTAATAAATTATGAAATACCTGAAAAGTTCTACAAAATTTAGTTGAAACTCTTCCGATTTCATTTCCTCGTATGTTTCCATGCTTGTCTGCGAAGATTCCCACAGACGCAGAAATCAGCACAAAAAAAGTCAAATCTGTTAGTAAGGGTAGGTAGTAAGCCACCCTATGACAACTCGAAGACATTTTTGGGAATGCACCAATGTTACCTGTGTGTTGTATATAGACTTGGTAAGTAGTCTTTTTTTGGCGATCATCCAACGTAGTCTCAACCCACTCTTAAATTAGGTCTGATTCGTATATCTAGATTTATATCTAAACGTTAAGTAATTGTTTTCAAAAGGCAAATTAATCAAAAACTCGTGGAAAGCAAAGAAGTTTGGTAAAAAGGGGCAGTTCTTTGTTTGTTGACTTTCTTCGGTTTCAGGATCTTTTATCTCTAAAGTAGCAGAAATGTCTAAAGAGCTCAGATTTGTTGTAGTCTTTTCTGCTAGCTTTGTTTATTTAGTTTCGCGCCCTTTTATTCTGTCAAGGTACTTTTCTATATCTGAGAAACGTGTGTGTGTGTGTGTGAGAGAGAGAGAGAGCATTCGTCACGAGGTGGCTATACCTGTTGTGTGAGATTATGCATTCTAGTGGTTAAAACATAAGTAACACAAGGGGTCATTCGCAAAGACTGTTTATAACTCACTAGGACAACCATCCCAATACAAGGCGACCCAGTTTTCTACTATTAATTGCACGAGCTTGTAATTTGCCCATACCTCGTGATGTCTCGAACAATGAACAACTCGTTAAAGATCACAAGGAAACGGGCAGGCATTTTTATTTTATATTGTTATTAAGCAAACAATAGTTTTTACCCTTCCTACATTTCAAGAGTTTATTGATGTGTTAAAGTGTTGTAATTCCCTTCTTTAAGTTCATTAAGTACATTCTATAGATTAATGTTTTTCAGACCGATTCCAAGAAATTGCAATTAGTAACCATTAACACCTTATCTAAACAATATTATGTCGACTGTATATACTCTGATGAACTTGTCTTCCGAGAAGGAAACAAGTGACAGTGTATATAGGTTGCTACGATACATAAAAGGCTAACGTACGTGAAAGTCCGATTATTAAACCAACTGATTTCCTCAAGGATGCTTAGTGAGAATTCTGTATTAGACTTTTAAAAAACTTTAGGCTTCAGTGTAGCATGGAGAATCTTTTCCATATTTTACTATGATAGTAGGTCTTATGAAGTTTCGTAAGAAAATGTTTTGTGATGTTGCTTATGGATTGAACATGTGTTTATGAATTCAGTGGGAGTGTTAATTGAGATAAAAACGTCTCGCATTTACGAAGCGCATTAAGCTGGTATTGTGCAAATTATCCTTGCTGTAAACTTACTTATTTCAAACGTATCTCATATAAATGGTATGCCACCCTCCCCAGTGACACAGCGATAAGCCTGCTGACTTATAATGCTAGAAAGCGTGTTTCGATACTCGTCGTGGGCACAACACAGATAACCCATTGTTTAGCTTTGTGCTTAACTTCAAACAAACAATAATCGCTATACGCACTGTTTCATTTTTAATTTGTTATGTTCATCAACAAAGAAAGCTCTTGATTTTAGTTAACCTTTTCACAACCAGGGTGTGCTTCGATTTGGAGGAGGTTAACTGACTCTGCTTCTTTTTTCTTTTTGTTTAAATCCCAGGGGCTGAATTATCAGATGTCGTCCCGGTGGGATATTTTTTATCAATTCGATAACATATGTTGAATTTACAATATTTTTTTCTCGAAATTTTGAACATCTGATAGTGTAAACCCTGTTTTTTTTTTCAATCAACCTTTATTTAGTGATTAATCGTGTTCACAAAAGACCTGGAAAACGTTAATGATAATGACGCTGAATAATCGTTTTTTAACTGGGTCTCTATGTGCAATATAACCCATTACACATTTAACCCGATTCCTTGTTTTATATCCAGTGCTTGCATAAGAGCAAAAAAAAAGAAGAGATAATTCCATAATGAAAAATATAGTAAAAATTTTAAATGAAGGTTCGATTCCAAGCATTGTCCGTGTATTCTAATCCGCGTTTTTGAAACCAGTTAAAGGTCCAGTATAAATGATTTGGCTTGAACTTGGTAATCGTTCTCAACCAAATAAAAATATTAAATGTTTTCCTCTTCATTAAGTCACATTCTTCCAATATATTTAAGCAAAATCTTATATTTTGTTTATTTGTTCAAAAAAACATCTTAAGATCATTACTTTATAAATAATGTTAGATTAAAAATACGTTTATGTTTTGCTGTGTCTTTTTCTTCAATCCACCTTAATACTTTTTTTGATTCAAAGAAAGGGACTCGCTGCTCAAAATGATGTCCAAAAAATTTCCTTGCATATAAACTATTGCCCTCATTAAACATAAATTGCATAGTTGATACTATTTGCATGGTAATGTTTGTTTTCTATGTTAGAAGAGAGCTCATTTGTAATTGTACTGAATTAATTTTTATCTTCTTTTGTCATTATTGCAATTGTATTTAGTTCAAACCGAAATGGCATAACATGGCCTGGTGGTTAGGGCGCTCGATTCGCAATCTGTGGGTCGTGGATTCGAATCCCTGTCACAACGAACATGCTCGCCCTTTCAGCCGTGAGGGCGTTATAATGTAACAGTCGATCCTACTTCCTGTTGATAAAAGAGTAGTCCAAGAGTTGGCGGCGAATAGTGTTGACCAGCTGTCTTTCCTCTAGTCTATTACTGCTAAATTAGGGATGGATAGCGCAGATAGCTCTCGTGTAGCTTTGCGCGAAATTCAAAACAAACCAAGCCAATCAAGCCGAAAATTGCATATTGCAATGAACTTGTGCAAGCTTTATGGTTGCAATAAAATGTTTGTAACTTAAGCAATAATGGTTACCATAACCAAATATTATTTTATTGGTTATATTTCTTTCATTGTCCAGATATGTTTAGTTCTCTTTTAAATGTTACACGCGTTTTTGTATTTTTTGCCAGTCAGAATTAACCCACATTAGATGATGTAATAATAAGTGTACTGTTGATCTCGTTAGTTAATTATTAGAATTATGACTACGGAATTATAAAAACAGACTTGGTGAAAGGAGTGGCCTTTTGGCTGAAGAGCCCAAAAATAACGACTGGAAAAACAGAAGAGTTGGAGACGATAATAACCTAACAAAACTATCATTTTGCTCTCAAACGTTTTTTTACTCACTCTTTAAAAACATTTTTTATTTAAAAAATAACATTAAAAATAAATAAAGAAAATGTTGATTTTAATGTTATCACTCGCGAAAATTATTTTAATGTGAAGAGGGGGGGGGTGCAACGGCAACTTCTCTAAGTTAAGGGGGCGCCGCTATTTAAAGTTTGGTAAACACTGCAGTAATGGAAACACTCCTACACATGAGCCATTAACAACGAGTAATAGCAACTAAATAGTAAATTTGTTAATAGTACAAACCATAAGCATAGAAAATACAAAATATTTTTGTTCGTTTTTGTCACGCCCCCCCCCCCCCACGTCTGCGGACATACAACGCTAGAAACCGGGTTTCGATACCCGTGGTGGCTAGAGTACAGATAGCCCATTGTGTAGCTTTGTGCTTAATTCCAAACAAACAAACAAACGTTTTTGTCACGCAAAAAGTGCAATCTGTGTTCAACCCACCGCGGATATCGAAACCGATTTTTTAGCGTTATTAGCCTTCAGATTTACCGTTGAGTCATCTGAAGGCAAATATAAGAGAAAATAAAACAAGTTGTACAATGCACTGGTATTTTTTTATGTAAGACTTTTATTTTGCTCTAAGCATTACACCTTGTTTTTATGTTGCCATACAGTTTATCAATGTGCGATTGTGGAGTATAGTTTCGTGTGTCCTGTATTACACCTCACAACAATTCAGTCAAGCTGTTTGATTGCTCTCACACTTTCTCAGTTTTTATATAAACCCATACAATCTCGAGAATGTTCATATCCGAACTTTGTGTAGGTCAATCCATGGTTGTGGGTGTTCCATCGACCTCTTTACCAGTTTACCGTCAATACATCGTTTCACCACATATGCCGTATGCTTGGGGATCATTGTCTTGCTGAAAGATGAATCCCCGCCCAATGAACTATGTTTCTGAAGGTATGACCTGATAGATCAGTATCAACAGTCAAAGTGCCACCAATTTTGTGTAGATATCCGACACTGTTGGTTGAGATGCAGCCACAAACTTATACTGATCCTCACCCCACAATATTCCACTACATAAGTTTTACATTAATATCGTTACCCTACTTTCGTTTGTTTTTGAAGATATTGAATTCATCTGTAAAGAGTACACGTCAGTTCTTCGAGCAGCTGCATGCCCGGCTACACGTCAGTTATTCGAGCAGCTGCATGCCCAATGTGACTACTTTGTGCTACACGTCAGTTCTTCGAGCAGCTGCATGCCCAATGTGACTACTTTGTGCTACACGTCAGTTCTTCGAGCAGCTGCATGCCCATTGTGACTACTTTGTGCTACACGTCAGTTATTCGAGCAGCTGCATGCCCATTGTGACTACTTTGTGCTACACGTCAGTTATTCGAGCAGCTGCATGCCCATTGTGACTACTTTGTG
>NW_013667115.1:189860-196306 GCF_000517525.1 Limulus polyphemus
TATATATATATATATATATATGTAAACAACTTTCAAAACATATAATGATGTAAAACGCATAAGAATCTACTAGTAAATAAAAATCTATTACATTACTCCTTGTATTGTACTCAAACATTGAAGTTGTAGTTGACATGTTACGTAATTCAAACAAAATATGTGTAAATAAGAGCTTAGATATTTGTCTTTATCTATACCAAAAACCACAGCTCACGTGGACATTTCAGTACTTTCAAACATCCGAGGTTTGGAATAAAGCTCTGTTACCCTCTGTGGTGGTCTACGCATTTTTCGGCGTCAACAGGTAACTTATCTATACCATGTTTTCGTTGCGAAATGTTTTTCTTAGAACAAATCTTTCATTGTGAATTGCAGGCAAAACTAAATTTTAACCTGAGAGCATGTCATCTTTTTCACTCACACAAAGACCTAACTATGTCAAGGTAAATGTTTTGTCCTAAATAAAAAGTAAACCACAGAAGGGAAAACCAGAACACAGCTGGAAATATTTAGGTTGGCAAGGATATGTCAAAAGATGAAAGAAGGTTCTACTTCTCGAATTTAATAAAAGCAAAATAAATTGATACCTATACCGATCTTCAACTGTTCTTGTGAAGTTTTTCGTTTCCTTTCATAAAAAAACAACAATAAAGCATACTCCTTCTTAGTCAAAAACACGATGATCTGTATTTTGTCAAATATAAGAATTTTCACCACGTGTATTTATAGCTCTAATTCATCAGTTAGTTTTACCCACACTATCCCTGTTAGTTAATATATTTAACAAATAAAACTGATGGCACTAGGAACAAAGACGCTAAACTTAACCTTCATAATCTCTCTCTCTTTTTTTTAATGTAAGAAAGACCAATAAAATAATTCTTACCTTAAATTGTTTCATAGGGATGGAGAGTATGATTTTTACCGTCGACCAGTAGACAAGTGCGTCCGCTCGGAAATAACACCACGTGCTGGGTTAAACGATATCAGTTTGCTCTGCGGGGAAGGGCTCACTTCTTTATTAAATAACCTAGCTGAGCATGTTACACCTTGACCGTCGTTACTCGCGCCGCCGCTGTGGTTCCCAAAAAGGGTGAATCAAACTGGGTGGGTGTGATTGGGCGCTGATTGAAGGTAGGGGAAGGGGGGATGATACGACATTATTTAGTAAATATCAAAAAAATATGAAATGTGCAAACATCATGATCTAATGATATAATTTTTAGGATACGTAAACATAACCGCAATTCGCCATAGGCGTTCTCACGATCGAGATGTCGTTTTATATCATTGAGAAGAAGTTGCCCTAGTTTGACTTGTGCTGAGTACAGTGTCGTAAAGATTCATCGCTCGTAACACGTACTATATGGGCTGTGGGAAAGTCATTAGTCGGAATGTTCTTTTTGAGGTCTGGCCATTGTTAGAATACTCTTCTATACCTGATATCTTTCAGGTATGTCATCAAAGACTGTTTTCACAACTGGTAAAATGGCCTAAAGACTGGTCCTTTTAGAGATAGCAATAACGGCGTCAAGCCGTGTCAGGGACATCACGAACATTATTGAAAATACCGCGTGAGTACGAGGTAGTTACATTACAGTCGCCGATTAGATCCATGATGCAAAATAGCCTTACTTAGTCAAAACCACGCAAGATACTTTCTACAAGTCCTTCTTCGAGAGAGATTGATGTAAACTAGCATGCTAATCCAATTCATTTACGCCAGCGGAAATAAATGATTGCTTAGTTACTTAAAACGTTATCTCTCTGTAGAGGTCATCTAATGAAGTTACAACGTGGCTCTTAGCTGAAAAATAAATTTATGCATTTTAAAACTTTTATTGTTTAATGCTCAAACACGAGCTTTTAATCTACTGGAGAAAAATATAAATAAGATTTCTTAAATTATTAGGATTATTTTGATGACGGATTTATAAAAGATTTAAAATTATGTCTCCAGAAATCAGGGTGTTTAAACTTTTTTTATACAGTTCGTGGCTTACAATATATTTATTACCTAATACATTTTCTTATAGGACAAAAGATATGCCATCGAAATAAAAATACATAATCATATCCCGAATTTACTCGCTTGTAACATATTTAATTCTCGTCAGGAGGATTTTATGATGTTATTCTGAATTTTCTTGTCCGTAAAATAGTCCTTGACTGAAGAATACATAACCATACCCTTAAATTTTCTTTCCTATAAGATAGCCCAAGCTGCAAGGTATATCTTTTGTCTCAGGGTAACGTGATATTTGTATATTAACTTTCAGTTCATAATGCTAGTTTTCATATAACTTAGTATAAGAACAAAGACTCAATAACTCGAGAGGTTTAGGTAAGTGGAATTTTCTTCATTCACCTCTGACGAAAGAAAATCCACCTTCTGAAAACTTTCGGGTTGTTGTGTTTGTTTTCTGATTCTGTCATTGTTCTGTTGGTCCTGTGTGTTTTCAAGTATCACGATTATAGCTTAGTATAACTAGGTAAGAAGTTGAAACAGCTGTGGGTAATTTTATATCTAAAAGAAAAAAAGAGAAATAAAACTATTGTAGTATTTTCTGTTTACATCGTCTGCTCATTATGCATAAAATATGGATGCTTATTACTATTTTCCATATTTAAACATAGGAAATGTTTTGCTTTATCTATACTAGTTCTGTACAATTTCATTCTCCAGTTTTGCCTACTTTTGATTCCAGAGCCACTTGATATTTTACTGTACCCCAATCTGAGCGCTTGCAACTCGTCCAAATAGCGATCATGGCCAGTGAATCCTTACTTTAACCTTCTTAAATTTTACGATATATATTAATCCGTGTACTAGCGGCATGAGGCAATCAGTTAAATCTGTGTCAACTTAACATAGGCAGTTATCTACTTCTATATAATTCTAAATGAATATTTATTCTTGACCGCATCAGCGATGAAGGAGAAAGAAAACCAATTAATAAAAAAATACTTTCCTTCCATTTATTCAGTCATTCTAGTTTCCAAAGTTCAGCTCAGAAGAAGAGTGTCATCAGATGTCGCTGCTGCTTTCGGCTCTATTTGCCATGATGTTTTAAAAGTAACACTCATTCCAGTCCCATGCAATCTACATGCTAATATATGTACTATTAGCGATATCGTGATATGCATATTACTTCCCTGTAAGAGTTTCTCCCCTTTAAAGGTATAGTTAAAAATACTGGTTACAGTTGATGTAAAACAAAAAATATGTGAAATCTATCCAACAATGCTACGCCAAAATTCTGTTTTGTCAGAAACAGCGGGTGATATCTCATAAACAAAGCAAAATAAAACAACTTGGCCTTCACATTATATCATTTTATCCATGTACTGTAAAACTGAAATTATCTTTAGTAAAACAAAAACAACAAAACAGACTGACCAGACGGTTCCTTCGACTTTCAAGGTTACCACACATTATCGGTATGTGCTTGTAAAACACATTCATACTGTAAACTGTTTGACTAATAAAGTTAAATTTATTGCTTTTGTTATTTGCACTCAACTAGCGCATGTATTTCACAAGCAAAAATCAACATACAGTGACCCCCACTTTATAAATCATAAACATTATAAATTGATAGACAGATACATAAGGCCACATGCTCTTCGAAAACGTTCTACCTATACAACATTTAACTGTCATTAAATTATAATATTATGATGCACATTATGTCCTGATAATAACAAATTACTCTCCTGGTAGTAAAATAGGTCTTTAAAAGATCATGGCCATGTACGTGATAAAAGCCTGGAGTGGTTTCAAGGTTTAAATACACTTGTTATAACATTCTGTATGTGACATTTAAAATTGTTTTTCTCTTAAACTTAGTGTACCGAACTTTGTAAAAGTTCAAGTAAAAATAAAAACCTGAACAAAATATGAAATAAAAAAAAAACTGTGTCAAAGCTGCCTTTTCATCAACAGATTTCAAATTTAAGCCTACTTAACCATTAGTTTTTATCTGCCGTTTGCGAATACTTAAAAGGTTATACGTTTGAGCAGCGTGCACGGTTCATTAGAAGTCGGCCTGCAATTGGATCACCTAATTCACACGCCCTTTATTTTCTAAGTGATGTTCTATATAGATGCTCTTTTACACGTTTTTAAACTCCTACTGCCTTTTTTTTTAAATGGGAAATCTCAGCCTTGGGCGTCATAGTCTCCATTTTTTATATGTAAAAGTGAAACACCCGTCCATCGAGTGTTTGCTAACACGTTTCAGCGTCCACCCTCTTTCTTCTTTTGTTGTTTCTTTCTACAGTATCTATATATATTACATTTCTACTTTTACGTAGCAAACAAGCGTTTTCAGTGCCATTTAAAACTGTTGAATCGGCCCGGTGATTGCACCCACTGCTGTTATGGGCAGTCCGCCCATAGATCCCGACCGAAATTTCATCCATTACCTATTTTTTCTTTTCTCAAAAAAAAAAAAAGAAGAAGAAGAAAAAATAGAAAACAGGAAGAACAGGTTAATTGAAGAAACTAATAATCAGATGAATTCATTAACTACATTTTTCTGTTTCAGGATGGTGATGGAACATTATATATATGTTTCAAAAGTAAACCCGTTTGCATTAGTTAGACGCGACTAATGTTTGTTGGAAAAATATATTAAGAAGGCGAACTTTTTATAGATTTATTGTATTTCTTAAGCGTTTGAACTAGCTGGTGAAGTCGATTGTTTTTCATAGCTAGAAGCCCCCCAGTGGCACAGCGGTATGGCTGCGGAATTACAACGCTAGAAACCGGATTTCGATACCCGTGGTGGGCATAGCACAGATAGCCCATTGTGTACCTTTGTGCTTAACTTCAAACAAAAACATAGTTAGAATAAATACTATCATATAGTATTCCGGCCAAAAGTCTATTGCTTTTCTCTTCTGTGTCATTTCCTGTTTTAAAGCATAGAGAACAAATGTAGAACATTGTGGAAACATCTGAAGACAATCCTGTACATCTAATATTTACAATTGCAAAGTGAACGGTATTTTAAGTGAAAAAAAAAAGGCAATTGATGTGACGAAGATGGAATGTCCATTGAAGGAGATTAGGACAAAGAGAATTTAAAAATACACACACACACATATGCAAACAAGGAAAACTAGACATGAAAATAATTATATCTAATTAAAATGTACTTTACAATATTTAATAATTTCGGCTAATATGTTCGAAAGTTTGATCAGTATCTAAGTCGTCATGTTATGAAAACCAAGACCCCCAAAGATATAGTTTCAATGTAATAAAAAAATCGAAATCTCTTACATTAATGTTTCTTTCAGGATGTTTAGATAACTGTTTTCTTTTTGTTTATCGCTCCACAATCCGAGTTGAAATTCATTGTTTTGTAGTTTGAAACGTATTTCCGTATTAACAAAATCTGAGAAAACAAGAGCTTACTGATCCATAAACACTGCATCTAGTATTACTTATATTTGCTTAGTCAAATATGTTTGTAAATCATCGAGTTTTCTTTGAATGCTGTCATTTATTAAGCCGCAACTGTTTTCAGACGTACCAACATTTCATTTCTACAAAAAAAGACTATATTTCATTTTCGAATTGCTTTTTTTCCAAAAATTATCATATTATATGACTACATGTATGCAACTTTTAAAATTTGTGCAAGAAATATACACTAAGAAAAGTCACATTTAGATAACTGAATACTTATCTCTAACCTGAACAACGAAAAATACACCTATTTTTTTGTTATTCGCTCGGTAACTATTATAATATACACGGAAGACATTTATCAACTACAACATATAATTTACAAAATGATGGATTGAAAATGAGTCCCTAGTTCAAAAAATTGTGGCTGCGCGCTTATATGACTAGAGAAAAAGCATTTATGGTGTTCTGACGTTGTTTTCAGCGGTAAGTTATGAACTTACAATGCTAAAATCCAGGATTCGATTTCTTGCAGTGGACAGAGAGCAGATAGCAAATTGTGTAGCTTTGAGATAAAAACATCAGATGACGTCGTTACAAATATAATAAATAAAACATTTTCTACTTTTGTTAAATGTTTGCTATTTTTCCTAACTACATTTCTGAATCTTACTCTCAACAATATTTATCATAAATTTGGATTCTGTTTCACCTAGTCGTGTTTTATCACGTCTTACAGCCATGAAACTGTGTTTTTTTGTTTGTTACATTTCGCAAAAGCTAAATGAGATATATTTGCGTTAGTGGTCCCTAACTTTGAAGTGATAGATGGAGGGAAGGCAGCTAGTCAATACCACTCACCGCCAGCTCTTAGGGTACTCTTGTTAGGCCGAATACAGAGATTTGACAGTCACCCTTATAAAGTACTACGGCCAAATGTGCGGAACCTCAACTCCACAGTCCGATACCCTAACCACTGGACCACGAACCTCAACTCCACAGTCCGATACCCTAACCACTGGACCAC
>NW_013667115.1:197306-216536 GCF_000517525.1 Limulus polyphemus
TCCACGGAACCTCAACTCCACAGTCCGATACCCTAACACTGGAGCACAGAACGTCAACTCCACAGTTCCACACCATAACCAATGGACTACGGAACCTCAACTCCACAGTCCGACACCCTGACCAGTGGACCGCGCTCGGCACTCCAGTGTGTTATACTGAAATTTTGTTAGATTTTAACAACTTGATGTTGCTTTTTGTAATAACAGCACAGTTTTCTTTTACACTTGAATCATTTAATTTTTTCACTAAAAGAACATATTTAATGTTACATTTATCATTCAACTTAAACACACCGGAAATCATTTTATTGAAAATTGCGACCATGTAACGTCGAGCAGAGTGGTGTATTACTTAGAACATAAGGTAAAATCAAATATGCAAATAACGTTTTATTGATGCCAAGAAAAACAAAAATACAAAGTAAAAGTGATTACATGTATTAAATATTCTTTTGGTTATTTAGACTAAATAATTTTGTTTCAATAGTTCCTAATATTCACGTGGTGGAGAAAATCCTACTGAAGTTATTTCTTATAATAACTTGAATGAAATTTGGTTTCACTCCACTTTATGAAGAACACAATTATTCAGTTTAATTGAAACAAAATAGAATAATTTTCCAATCAATCGATACTCTGTCTAGCATCTTTAAAAAAGTAATAAAAAGAAATTGTATTGTTATCTCCACATTTAACACTTAGGGAGGAAATACAAAATCAGTAGAAATTTCGCAAATAATATAATCAAATATAATTCTATTAACATTTGGAAGAAGTAACGAAACACACGTCCACAAGTACTACATTGATAACAAGATTTATCTATTTATATATAATTAAAAAGAAAATTCATCTATATCTAATATTTATACACATATTGTTTTAGCTGTTGGTCTTTATAAAAACTTTCCCTTTATTCGTACCTGTCATTTTCAATGAATTCGATGACGAGGAACCCACTTTGAGACTAATAATGGCTGGAGACGGCTTGAATGGGTAATGAATGGGTACATTTGCTGTTATGTTAAACTTATATTAAAGTTTTTCTTCATTACCTATTCAGGCCGTCTCAATGAAGTTTTTCTGGAACCTACCTGCCAGCCCGCTTTCCCTCTGCTCTTGCTACTGTGTTATGGCTCCAATTTTTAATATTTTGGTTTTATTTCAAAGGAATTAACACGATTAATAAACTATTTATACAGCAAACGTTTGTGCTTCTAATAATGATGGTGCTGCAATTAACTTGATTTCAGTTTTCATTTGCTAGTCGTCTAGCCCTACATAAGGTCTTTACCGAATAAAATGATCGAGTGGTTTTGGTTTAGTACAAAGTTACTTAATTAGCTAACTACACTTTATCTGCTGCGGGAATCGAACCCCAGGTTCCATCTTTTAAAGCCCTGCACTCACGGCTGAGGTACCAGGAGACAAGTGATCGAGAGAAACGTGTCACTCAATAACAGAAATGGAAACTAATCTGGTGACCATGTAGTGGATATTTTTTCTTCTTTCCGTAACAGCGAGACGGAAAAATCATGACCGAGTCCAAGTCTTTTATACGTTTATTTATGTCTTCTTATCGCTCAATGAATGATGCTTTTATATCATGTTAGTGAGAACATTTTGAATAATTTTGATGTAGCATGAAAGTCCTCGATGTATGCCTATCTCTTTCTAATTGTTTAAATAATAAAGTTTTAATCGCTTTAATTATAACAACATGTTGATCTTTGGATGACCCTGACTCATGTTCAACGTCAGGGGGTCAGACATCTCTTCTGTGTCAAGCATTAGTATAAAAATTTTAACATAGGTTACTATGTGCAAACGCAAAGTAAAATTTGGGTTTTTATTTACTCATCCATACCAGAACTTTAATATATATTAATTATTGAAAGCTAAAAATACAGAAAGTCATAAGCATGTTTTAAAAAGAAAATAACTCCAAATTATAAACGTGGAAATATAAGCAACACTTTAATATCTATACCTAAATCACATGACAATAACACGAGTAATGATTCTTCGAATACGTGATGTACATTACGATCTATTTATCTAAAAACAGTGGGTACAGCGTGTATGAAATTACAAAACTACTGTGTAACTTTCTGCTAATTCTTCAAAGATACCATTAGAAATTTAATAACATAAATGTTTCGTATGCGGTCTTATATCATGTATATATATATATATATCAAAAACATAAATTTATATAACCCCTTATCTACAATACAAACAAAAACAAGTAAAATAATCTACTATATGAAATTAAATTTTAAGTAAATTGAAGTCAAAACAAAACTGAAACTAAACATCTGATACATATATTGAACTGCAATATTTTTATTACTCCTAACTATCTGCAGTGGGGTGAGACATTACTCACTTTATCACTATTTAAAAAATAATAATCTTAGAGTTATTGATTTTAAGCAACAGATGACGCTTTAACTGTTACCTGGTACTTGTTTTCTAAATGTTATTTGCTCTGTTTTAAACTTATCTTCTGAAAGCGGTTTAAGGTTACATTATATGTCCAACTCTTTTTCTTTCCATAGAATTAGAAAACGAAAATTCCTCATCTTGTCAATAACAAAATTCGATCAGAGTCAGTTTAATTGTGAATTATCATGTTTAAATAAGTTTTGAAATCGACAGATTAAGTTCCATGGACTATTTCTTTAAAGGAATATCTAATAAATAAAGAAAAACATCATACAGTGTAATTATATTATGTGAGGCTAATGGCTTGTATAACTCCGATAATAAAACTTTAGTCTATTTAAAGCAGTTAATGGATAACATCATAATAACGTTCTGCTAGTATGTGCAACAGTAGGAAATACACAGTCGCGGTCAGTTCATTAAGAATAACTATCTCGTAACCACTAGTTGTCAACAGTTGTGGGTTATTTTAGATGTGGAACGTTGTTGGCTTGAAACTCCATATATGTTCACAATTTAAAACTTAGTTTATCATGGGAAATTGTCAAATGATCTTTGAATTTGATAGAAAGTGTTCTCCCACCGCATATGGGATCTACGTCAGCAGATGCCTGCCTCCCCTACTAAATATAAAATATTTTACTAGCCCCACTCTGAAGCTTATAACTCAGTTCTGTTTGCCTGTCCTGTACAAACTACACTATCTGTTAGTTAGTTTTTTTGTGATACAAATAAATGTCATTCCATGGCAGTTTTCTCACACAAAATACTAGGTGACATACCGACCCCTCAATTCACTCCCTGGGGGTTCTAAGAGTACATATCAGTTTTGCTGGCAATCGGTCCAGCAGTTCGCCATTTATAGCAGACACATATACAGACTTTTGTCAAATAATGGTTTAGATTTGCCTGATGAAAGAATGATTCAAATAGAATGAAATATCTCAAATTCGATAGTTACCGCTTATTAATAAACAATTTAAATTTTGATGTATTTGGAAAACAAAGCATTATAAGTTCATGAAGGCTTAACACTTAAATTCCATTTTGACCTACCTAGAAATCTAACATTTGAAGTCCCCTCTGGGATACCTTGCAACGAAAGTACATTTTATTGTGTTATACAACACATCTAGAAACTAATTATAGTAAGTATAGTATTTTGGCACTTGTGTATAAAGGATGACGTTGTAACGTCGAAACATGTAGAGTCGTCAACTATTTGAATGTTTTTAATTGTGTACCAGTTTAACGTTGAATATTATCTATGATTTTAACATCTAGAAACATCTAAAACCCACAATAGCATATCTGTCAAGCACATCTATAAATCTAACGTTTTCTGATAATGAATAGTAAAGCCACGGCAACAATTGTATACACCTTTAATGAACGTTTTGGAATTACACCTTACGCTTTAAGCAATTCTTATATACACAGAACCCTGACATCGAAAGCCCGTTTTTGGTACACGTAAAAATCGAGCTATTAAAGCCCATCTTATCTTATCTAGAAATTATACATTATTCAAGCCCATTATAGTTTTAGCATTTCAAATCTCTTCTGTCTTACCAAGAAATCTAAAACATAAAAGTCGTTCTGACATACCAAGAAACCTAATACTTAAAGCTCATCGTGGAATACTTAAAAATATAATGTTTTAGGCCCACTCCGATCTATTTATGGGAACATAAGACTTCAGAACTCTCCTGACAGACTGTAACAACTTATTTTTATGCTCATCATGATCTATTTACCAAGTGAGAAATTCTACATGTAATATTACTGGTACAGTTAATTAAATGATGACAAAAATATCAAAAACATAATTACTAAAAGCCTTCACTGTCAGAATGTCCCAAGTTTCTTCATATTTTTGGTTGACTAATAGATTCTACCAATGATAATAAATTTTGTAATATTTATGCAACTTGAGACTTCCTTTATTTAATACACTATCGTTTTACTATTCTATTGAATGGCTATTTTAGTATAGAAATAAAAAAGGAGAAACCTTACGAGAGTGGTTAACATATGGAAGGCATAACATTTTGCTAAAAGTATTTTTAATATTGTTCACGTTATCTCAATCATTTCTCTAACTCCAGAGTTAAAATATAATTCAGTATTTTCAAACTTAAAGATACCTCATGCAACACATGGGCTAATTAGCTATAGGGCTCGAGCACATCCATCCGTAATATTGAACTACTGAGTAAATGGAGAGCATCCATTCAACAGCACCTAGAGCTTATGAGATATGCACCTGAAAGACTTATTAAAACTTAATGTTTTGTGACTGTGCATTAAAAAACAGAAGAAAGAATGAAGTAACATCGATTACTTAATTTCTCACAAAGCAGCTAAGCCCAAAGTATCACATATATTTGTATCAGAGGGTTTTATTTTAATTTGAATCTTACCTATTTGCTCTTACGTTAAGGTCAATTACTTATCAACGCTGCAAACCAGCTAAGCCTAAAGTTTTGCATCGTTTTAAGCAGGAAAGTTTATTCTAATGAAAATCTTACTTCTTTTCTTTTACATTATAATAAATAAGTATTTTATTTTGTTCTGTATCGTATACGTTGAAATATTTATTATGTGCTGCTACGAAATACCTCGGATAAAACAAAACAGGACATTATTATAAAATATTTTTGAAGGAAAAACTTCTTCCGTAATAATCCTTAATCTTATAATTATTAATCTGCTATGCCCGCTTTGTTAAGCGTAAGATATGACTGTACGTTTCTAGGTTTTTGTTGCCATTATTAACCAGCTCATTAAGCTGAAACGTTAAGAATCCAGCCTGTAAACGTATTGTCATACATTAGAGTATACATAATTTATAGAAACAACTAAACTGTTGAAACAAGGGAAATCCTCCACCTTGCACATACAACAACTAGAACAATATCAAAGAGGGCGCTTAGACACAAAGCGTTAAAAATAAACGCATGTTTCTTAGACATTGTATACTATAAAATAACTTTACCGTCAAATAATTCGGTCTATAGCAAACATTAAATTTTATCTAGTATTAATTTGAAATTCCGGTTAAATATTTTATTTTTTATTGAACAAAAAATTATCTAAATATTCATACCTTTTGTTACGTACTTATTCACAAAGAAGCAAAAACTAAGAAAATAAGATTTCGTTGTGGTTTTACTAACAGATTTGAAACTCTTTATTTTCAATCTTCCAATATTTTGTTATAAAACTTTTTAAAGTCAGAACTCTTTAGGTTCCTGACGTATTCATTAATATGTATTGATAGAAAAAAATATTATTAGAAATTTGTAGAGATCAAAATACTGAATCATACTGATGAATTCTAGTTCTATAATTCAGTACGGTTATGTTTATATATTTTCATATCTGAGGTAACATAACTGCAAATTAGTAAAAATGTCAAAACGACGTTCATCACGTAATTATCAACATAATTCTGTTTGTTTAACAATGTTGACTGCTATATATTGGAGAAACTAAATTGACTAGTTCCAACTTAAAAGGAATGCATTGCTTGAGATAATTCCTAATGCCTTTTTTATTTATTTCATTATTGTTCTCATTTACTGTAGTCAGTTTATTGCGAGTAAAATGAATTTCAATACTATAATATTTTCGTGGGGAACGAGACGGTCATTTAAAACTATGTTAAATGTACAAGAATGACATTTATATTGTATAAAACATTAATATTATGGATTTATCTATGGAATTACAAGGATGCAATAGACTGACCAAATCTCTCGAAAATAACAGTTATGGCCTGTAAAACTGACATTCTTATTTCATTTCAAAGCATTAATGAGCCACCTAAATACATGCTCAAGAAATGTTCAGATGGATTCGTGTGTTTCGGGTGTGGCTTCAGGGTTGCTTGACACTGGAATCATCTCGCCCGGAAGTTCGCCAGAACAAGTAATTGTGGCAATAATTCCCATACGGAGTCGTGGATTGGTCAGGTAGTAAATGATGGGATTGAAGACAGTTGAAGCCTTGGCAAAAAGCGGTGGAATTAAAGTGAGAACGGAAGGAACTGTAGAAGGAGGCTTGAAAACTGTCCACAAACACACGATAGCATATGGTGACCAAGAAACCACGAAAGTGATAACAATCACTAGACACATCTGGAAAGATATTGCTAAATTTTATTGACATATTTCTCTATTTAAATGTATTTAGGGTTATATAAGTGTTTGTCTATCTGTTTGTTTACATATCTGTCTACCTATTACTCTGCCTGGTTTATAATTAACAATAGGAAATAAACTATACATTTTTATAGTGATTATATAAAACCTAATACGTTATGTGTAACCATAAATATATGTTAAACTAAAGTTATTTGCTTCAGCTGTTGCCCATTTCCAACGATTGGAGAGCAACGTGAAGGACTTAAGAGACTCACCATTGTTACGTTCCTTTCATTTGCCCACTGATCACAAATAGCACTACGCAGAGAGGGCGCAACAGGCTTGACACTCAGCTGACGAGCGATGTTGAAATAGCAGATGGCGATCAACAGGAAGGGTACTAGGAAACCCAGGACGAAGTACACGATAATGAAAGACTTGTAACTTCCATCGTTATGTCTCCAGTCAATGGTGCAAGTGGTAATACTGGGTTCGGGTCCGTATCTGTTAATTCAGTTGGTATCTGGTTATTTATATGGAACTTCAAGACAACGCGAATTAATCTGTAATAGTATCATTCTTAAACAGCAAGAGCCTAAAATGTAATACAGTGAGATTAGGAGTGTATTCAAATCAGATGCATTTTTTAAAGTAAAAATGAATTGTATACATCGTTCCAAGTTGTTTCGTATAAGGTATAAGACACAAGTACAGAACTATAAAGTAATTCATATTTCATTTATGACTGCTTCTTTTTTGACAGAGCGCGGTAATACTAAACATACAGAGAGATCAGATTATATTCCTAATCTTATGCCACTGAATAACTTAAATAAAGTAAATGTAATGAGGCCAGTCGGGCAAAATTATTAATTGTTGTTAAAAGTCTGATTATTCACTCACATTACCCTTTGTAACAATGAAAACTTATCAATGTTCAGGTCATCATGTCTCTTGAATTTCGTTAATCGTCAGTATGAATGGTTTTGTTTTTCAGCATTTAATTGTGTTTATGACAAAGCTGCTAAAGCTATTTATATGCAATCGTACATAATTTTTAACTACTGACCAGACAAAAGGCAGCCAGTCAACAGCACCTTATCATCTGTCACCTACGCTAAGGGATTGACTGTTATTCTTATAACGCACCCACATCTTAAAGTGCAGGGAAGTTTTTATGGTATCGCATGGATTCGAACCCAGTTCGTCAGCTCTGAAATTCAGAGATCTATTGCAAGGTTAATTCGCACTCTTTTTTTTTTCAGTAACAAATTAAAAAAAAGAGAGAGAGACAGGGCAGTTTGCTAAATATTGGTATCATTGCTATGGTTGGGCTTATTGATCATTATAGTGCTTTATCTTGAAGATAAACACATTTTTTTTTCAGTATAGTATATTTAGTATTAAGTTTAACATAAATATATTAGGAAGTTCTAAGCCAATTCGGCCTCCATTTTCACTTCATGAACTTGCATAGGATGATGAACCAATCTTAAAATCTACATTCTAGTGTAGAAAAATATAACGATTCTAACATCATTTAAGTCTCCCGCTGGGACAGCGGTAGGTCTACGAATTTACAACGCTAAACTCAGGGGTCCGATTCCCCTCGGTGGACACAGCAGATAGCCCGATGTGGCTTTTCTATAAGAAAAACACACATCATCTAATCTATGAAAGAACCAGGAAATTCACGTTGTCTAGAAAAAGCTATCTTTGAAACTGAATTAAAGCCCAGGCTATAAAAAATTTTAACTTTTGGTTATGTTTTTATATTTGCAATTTTTATTGTATATACAAATATTAAACAATAATTCTATAGTTGAAACCTCATTCATCAAATATATTACGTCTTTGTAGCTTACAATAAACGACATTTTAGTCAAACAGCTACGCCACCTAGGGACAATGAAAGACGTTAATTTTATAAAATGTGTATCGTTCATACCAGTAAAACACAAGGAGCTTGTGGGGCAATCTGCATGCCAATATAGAATATGAGTGATAAGGCGAAGATCAGTACGTTTGGAATTCAGTTTACTAAGAAATTCACCAGTAAATTATTCTTACGTAACACCTCAGGGATTCTACATCATGAGTAAATTTCGATTTATTTAATTTTTTATTTGTTAAAAACTACTTTATTAATTAACATAAAAATTTAAAAGATTTAATGTGCTTTTCTGCTCGAAACATATTTAATTCAATTTGGTTTTATCACTTAGCGCACTCTGGCAACTCAAAGTAAAGTTAAATGCTAGACATAGATTTTTGTATAAAAGATAAAATAAATCTTTAAATGGAATTTTCCTAATGAGCTGATTTGCAAGTTCCCATGTATTATGTATTTTTATTTCTCTTTGTTTTCAACTCAAACATTTTCAATTTTATTTCGTAAGCGAACCTTCAAACGTAAGCGTAAGCTCTAGCGAACTTTCAAATTCTGCTAAGTACAATAAAGATGTTTTCTTTAAATAAAAATCTTAGTAATCGATTCACGCCCCCAGTGGCACGGCGGGATGTCTACGTACTTACAAAGTTAGAATCCGAGTTTCGCTATCCATGGTGGGAAGAGCACAGATCCCCCCCCCCAGTGGCACGGCGGGATGTCTACGTACTTACAGCGTTAGAATCCCAGTTTCGATACCTGTGGTGGGCAGAGCACACATAGCCCTTGTGTAGCTTTGTGCATAATTAAAAACAAACAAACAAGAGCACAGATAGTCCATTGTGTAGCCTTGTGCTTAACTTTAACCAATCAACTGATTCATTTTTCGGAAAACATAATTTAATAATACAGTAAAACACGAACGTAGTAACATGAAGCATTTATTAAATGTTTCGGAATCTTCAAAATTCCATCTTTAGTAATCTAGAGATACAAAATAAACACAATAGTAATTACAATAGAAATATGATATAACATGAAATATATAATAAGTACACAATGATAATTACAATAGAAACATGATATAATATGAAATATATAATAAGTAAACAATTTGGATATACCGAACATTCCAAAACGTTAAATAAAATGCTTCATATTATTACGTTCGTGTTTTGCTTTATTATAAACAATCTTATATATATATATATGTTATAATATTATAATGCTGCATACTAAAACTAGCTATTCTGGTCGTGTAACATATTCAGGTTTAGTATTGTGACTCATTTGAAAGGCCTACCAGATGTGTTAATCTTTGTTTAAAATAAAAATTCATTGAGTAAACTTTAATATAAATTTAAATTCAGCGTTTCTGTTGAGGCAACTATATACAGTGGGTTTTCAAAATATTGTCAGAAAAAAAGTGTACATTAAAAAAAAAGACACTGGCTCTTACCTTCCCCATCCAATGAGAGGCATCACTGACCAAAATATGGCGTAGACCCAAACAGCACATATCATCTGGCAATATCTTTTATAGGTCAATTTCCGTCCTATAAAGATCATAATCAAAGCACTAATTTTAATTAAGCTAATTTACTTTAGTGTAATTCAATGGGTCTAAACGTTAGGACTGCTTTGCTAATGTACACATAACCAAGACAATTAAGCATGTTTAAGTTACTTTTAACATTATAACAATGATATATTTTTCTTCAAACCTTCTACAAAAATGTAGGTAAGTGTAAATATATATTTTTAGGTGTTTAAAAATCCTGTTCAAGTACTATACTACAGAAATTTATTTCCAGTACAATTGGAACACATTTTAAATTGCTAACGAAATCAATATTAAATTTCAAATATTTTTTGTAATTCTACTCTGTTTGAATAATTCTGAAAATGAGTGGGACTCAGAGAACAAACAGAACCGAACGTGCAGACTCTACGCAGAGAGCGGGAACAAATTCTAACGAATTGGAGATACTTCGCAAAAACAAATGTTTCCGAATATGAGATTATATACTTGAGGTATTTTAAAGGCAATCGTTTAGTTTTTAATTTTCGTTTTATTTATTTTTCAAGGTGGTTTTTACAACTTGTATTAGTCAGTTTTCGGAACATTTTTTAAAAATAGAAATCTTTGCAAACAACAAATATTGGAAAATGTTCAAAAAGTTTCGGTCACAGTTTACTGAAAGTTAAATAGTTTAGTTTTTTCACAATTAATAGTGAATTTAACAAGATGGATCACGTGTCTTTTCCAAACAACTATTACCGTGTGTAATAGTTATTTTCTTACCAGAAGGGTCAAAAAAGTATTGTCTATTTTGAATTTGAGAAAATTTATAAACTGATCACTATAAATTATTTCAGTTCTGTTAAACCTGGTCTGGAAAATATTGTGGACCTTGAAAAACTGTTACTTATATCTGAATACATGTTAATTGATGGAAGTATTAAATATTAGCAGTTTTCCATTGAAAAGTTTGAACTTTAATCTGTTATCTCGTGCTCTTTATGAGGCGCCAAATGTAACTTTGCAATATTAGGAAAACTGTTTTTACAGAGAGAGAAAAAAAGGAATTTTTCCAAAAATTAGTTTCTTCTCTCATCTTGATTAATTGGTCAAATAGACTACAGTATGCAGTTACATTTTCAACACCCAAAGCATTGTAAATCAACTGGCATTGTGACATAATATTTAGCACAGATATTAGCCTTTTGTACATATGTACTTTATATATGTGTGTGTATGTATATAGCAAAAAGTATGACTAATGTTTGTAATAATAATTAATTTTAGAGGAAAATTCTGTTATCTTTTTTTTTTTTTGAATAAAATAATGATTTATGCATGAGAAATATCTGCGATAGGTTTCTTACGGAAATCAATACGGCACGTGATGAGGTAACGGTCCAATCCAAGCAGAGCTAGTACACCAATGTGAGCGGAGCCAAAAAGAAACCCCATAAATGCATACCATTGACACCCTCCTTCATTAAACAGCCACCTAAAAGAAGGAAAAATAAAAGACACTTCCACATTTTGTTAGAGTTTTATTATTCAATATAATAATTATTAAAACTCGATTCTGCTTTAGGTGTGAATATTGTGAAAACAAGTATCTGATTCACACAGAAAAAACTACAGTGCGTTTTTTATACCAGTTAATACTTATTTTTTTTTCAAAATCAGTAAAATTTCTTGATATATATATATATATATATATGTGTGTGTGTGTGTGTGTGTGTAATTTGATTTCTAACTTCTTACTCTTAAACAAACGATAGGTTTACATTGTCTTCTAAATATCTTCTTTAGTGTCAACCGTATAATACTAACTGTACCAACCACATAGTAACTTTTGCTCCACCTGTATAGTGAATGAATACAAATATTGTCAAATTGTTAAAACATGATATTTATTGAAGAATTTCTATGTAAGTTTTAGTATATTGAGTCGACTCTAAAGAAGTCAATATTGTACTTTTTTTTATGCAAAGTTAAGTATGAAGCGGATAAGCGTTTCTGGTAGAAACGTTGATCAGTTTATTTGTATCCAATTTCTACATATAGATTCACCTGATTGAAAGCTTTAGCTCGATGAGAAATCCTACATTCTCCAATAAGAAGCTAAATTTGATATAGCTAAAGAAATAAAGCTCATAAATTTGTTAGTATCATTACCTGTTGGCAAAACTAGATGAAGCGGAGAATGGGAAACCGAAGAGAATTATTCCTAAATCGGATACAGCCAAAGTAATCAGTAAGAGGTTCGTTGGAGTAAGTAAGGTTCGAAATCGGATAAACATTGTAATGATGATCCCATTACCAAATGTCCCCAGGATTCCTGATGATAGGAAAATCAAAGTTAACATCTAAGAAATCACTGTCCACATGTAAATGATCCACACAAAGCAATTCACAACAAAGACAGAAACTACTATATGATAAAAAATGTAGTTTTGGTTGAGCTAAAGTATAAATTTCCGAAGTGTACACGGGAATTAAAACCTGAAAATAAAGATAATTCATAACATTTAAAAATGCTTTGTGAATTATTCTTAGTGGCTATTTGTTATTTTCATAATTATATTTTCATGTGTATGAACATTTTATTAATACTTTTGTAGTTAGAAATATCTAACATAATATGAAGAATTTACTTGTATCGAATATCTACTAGGTGAAAAATTAAAAATCTGACATTCTGACAGCTTTGTTTACCACATACCCTGAATAATTGAGAAAATAGTTCAAGAGAACACATTCATATCTATAGAAACTGTTGCTTTAAACATTAAATTCAGCAAAAAAGTAACATTGGAGTTTTACATTTTACAAAACTTGTAACAAAGATATCGAAACAAATTAGATTCCTAAATAATTATGTGTTAAACAATTGGGTGTAGTTTTAAAGTAAAAGTCAATCAAATTATGATCAAAGAAAACAGCAACAACGCTCACGAGAAAGAAGAACACCCAATAAAATAAATTACAACATCGTCAAGACAATAAGAATGGTCAATGGGGTCCAAGGGATATTGGCAACAGTGTATATTTCTGTTCTTCTACCACCACTGATGGAATTTTGCTTTTTATAAAATGAAGTGTCGGATCATTAAACGATCCTCATGAAGTCACATAATGATGTGCTAACAGTCTCTCGCTAACAAATTCTGTTACCCATAAGAAAAACCTAAAATATTTATTTACCATGTTTTGTTTTGTTTTTGTTACAAGTTAGGACTTATAGTTTAGTTAACTGTATTTTTAGAGAGATAGGAGGTAAACATTATAGAAAGAGTAAAGTATATATCCCAAATGAATCTGATTTGTTTTTCTTATAGATATGATTTCCCTCACTTTATTTCGCTGTATTATTTAACACAAACATATCTACCGAGACATTAAGAAAAAAAGTAGCGCTAAGGTGAAAAACATACTGAACTACCAAGATTTACTCTGTTATTAATATGGTGACGAAGTTAGAATAATCCTGGTGTTATAATTTTGTCATTGTTTATTTTATTTATTGTGAACGTGTTATACTTAGGACAACGGAAAAGCATAATATCATCAATTTGAGTCCATTACAAATAACCTCTAATGATTTTCACAGGAAACAACTACACAAGGGGCCATCTGTGCTCTACCCATTACGGGTATCAAAACCCAGTTTCTAGCGTTGTAAACCTGCAGAAATACCGTTGTGCCACTGAGGGACTATTTTATAGGTAAAGTAAATTAGACGCATGCACCCAAATACATACCTGCGCGTGCATGTAGCCAAATACGCACCTGCGCATGCATGTACCCCAGTACGTACCTGTGCGCGCATCTACCGTTATACGCATCAGCGTGCGCATGTACCATTATACGCACCAGCGCACGCATGCACCCAGATATGCTTCTGCATGCGCATGTACCAAAATGCGTAGCTGAGCGCGCATTTACCATTATACAAACCTGTGAGCACATGTACTCAAACACGCACCTGCGCGCTCATGTACCAATATCCGCACTTGTACGTGGAAGTACCATTATATGCACCTGTGAGCACATGTACCCAAACACGCACCTGCGCGCGCATGTACCAATATCCTCACCTGTGCGTGGAAATATCATTATATGCACCTGTACCAGTATTGGCTCCTGCACACGCATGTACCCAAATATGCACATGTGCACGCATGTAACAATATCCGCACCTGTGTGTGGAAGTACCATTATATGCACTTGTACCAGTATTGGCTTCTGTACACGCATGTATCCAAATATGCACCTGTGCACGCATGTAACAATATATCCACCGAACTGGTGTATTTAAGTGTTTTACACTCACAAAAAGAAAACTATCATTCTATCGGTATTTAAAGAACTTGTAGCATTCCGCCACAGTTTAATTCTTCGTACTGTTAGCCGACACTAAGCAGCTTGTACATAATTGAATAGAGTTGTTTAAGCATTTGTTTAACAACAAGTAAAAGATTGGAATGGTCTATTCTTTCACTGCGGGTGTGTCTGTGAGCCAGACTAGTTTCACTACTATAAAGGCTTGGTTTGGTCTGATATTTCATTGGTGGTAGTGTCTAGGATTACTGATGAGGAGTGGAATTATCCGAAACTAGTCTGGTTCACAGACACACCCCCAGTGAAAGAATAGACCAGTCCAAGCTTTTACTTGTTGTTAAACAAATGTTTAAACAACTCTATTCAATATATGCACCTGCGCACGCATGTACAAATATTGAAAAAACTTAAAATTTTGTATTTTAAAGTTCAGCATAGTCATCAGAAAATATTCTCTAGAAGTAAATTTGAATTCTCTTACTCTTATTGAGTTGAACGCAAATAAATAAACTATGCACAGTGACAATAATCGTTATTGGATGCTTAAACTCTATGAAAATTGACAAATGCATAAGACAAAAGACAAACCTTTTAGTGGATTGTTTGCTCCCTAAACTATTCCAAGAAATCTATTAAAGGCTTATTAAAAACTAGTTAACTTGAATTATTATACCTTAGGAGATTATTTGTCCAGCTAAACAAATTACTTAATTTTGTTTACCAGATTAAGGACTTGAACTTGAGAGAGAGCGAGATAGATAACTGAGAGAGTATAGCATTATTACAAAATTCAATAATGACATTTCTCTCTCAGGGCACACGCAATATATACAAATGGAAAATATTGTTGGCTAGTTTCACATAGCATGTTTAATTGTACATAAATATTTCCCATGAGATAGCAAAGATTAAACTATAGGCGAATGACCCAGAACAAAAGGTTATAGGGTGAAAGGAAATAAGCTATTTTCTTGACCATCGTTCTGAGTCAAACTATATACAGTTGTAAAGGAAGGTTTTCACCAACTAAGATGAAAGTTATGAAAAAAGCAATAGGTTTCTAAATGGGCTAAGTTTCATTATGTAATTTCTAGTTAAACAAAGGTTGGATAGATATTTATTAGATAATGAAAAAATGCACTTCTTGTGGCTGTTTTACCTATCACATTGTGCAAAATGGGTTAATATGGCCTCATCTAAATTACAACAATTGCAATTTGAAACAAATGCTACATTTAGTAACATCACTTAAAGCTAAGTTTAAATTCCAAGTGTCAGCGAATTATTAGAAACCAATGGGACTAAGATTTGTGATGAGGATCGCATGATTTGTATTACAATTTTAGGCCTATTGCATTTAACTCATCATTTAAATGCTCCTGGCAGGGATCGCAAAGGCCTGTGCCATGCACAACAGCTTGCTCATTATATACGATAATGGCACAAAAGAAGGTGTGGACTAATGTAAGATAATGACGTACATTGCTGCTAAAGCCTGTGATTGAAGTATATGTCTTTGTAGAGAGGTAAAATGACCACTCATTATAAAGCAATCACCCTTTATTAAAAGTTTATTACACTTGATCTGTGTTTCTTTTATAGAAACTTCGGCTTTCTATAATTCCTCATTATTTGAAATCAACAAAGTGAAATTCTCTTAAATAACTATTTTGTACCCATCAAAAAATTTAAAATGCTTATATTGCACAAACGTTGCTAAAACCCAAAAAAATGAAATTGCACATTTGATCATTCTCACTTGTACACATCCACCATTGTTGTACGAGATCACAAGAACAATAGTTAGCATGATTTTCTCTAGATATTAGCACTTCATAATTGATGATATACAGGGGTAGCCATTTTACTGCAAGAGACCATCTTATCCCACTTTTCCCTATGCATGAAAAGTGCAGGGTATCAAAAAATAGCTGTTCGTGTTTAAAACAAAGATGCAACAATAGTTCTATCTCAAAAGTGTTGGTCTGAGCCAAAAAGCAAATTTTGTTACAAGACATTGTAAAATTATAATGTGTTTCCATAAACGACAAACTATTTTGTAGTTTGCGGAATTTAAGTCTGTTGCACTCTTGTAATGCCAATTCCAAGATACAGTTTCTTCTCATAGTTGAAAATAGATGGTGTTATTGGTACATATTTCTTCCATCAAGACCAGGCATTGTTCTATTTTGAAGTTTGTATTTGTGAGAAACTGGAAAATGTCCTACTAAACTGCTGGGTTGGTTGTGTGGGACTGTTACTCTGGGCTCTGTGACCTCCAGTCCTAAAGCTGCTAAAATTTTAGTTCTAGAGACACACCAAGACTATACGGATTACACTATAAGTCCATGGCGATCATGTAAATATGGTAATAAACCTGAGAGTAAATAGACCAATATGCACTTTACCTCATGTCCAGCCACCCCATTTGTCCTACAATGGACCTTGTGTAAAACTCGATTCCGGGATCCTATTTCCTATTCTTATCAGCAGCAGCAGATTAACTCACATACCCCATCACCTCAACCAAATAAGGTGTCCCCGGTAAAACCCACAACAACATAGAATGAAGGAGAAGATTCGTTTTCAAAGATGACTAGAATGAAAAAATGAGCTGAGATCAACAATGCATGAAAGGTGTCTGAATGCCTTGTATCTCATGTCAGTTGAATCAGAACTGGTACGACAAATGGACTTTGATGACCTCATATGAGATTCTTCTTCGTTTGTTACTTTTCAAACACAAAGCTACATAATGGGTTAACTGTGCTGTGCCCACCACGGGTATCACATCCGATTTTAACGTTAAAAGTCTGTAGACTTAACGCTGAGCTACTGGGTCGGCAGGTAATACAAATATTGTCATGATATTTGTGTTTGTATTTTTCATATTTGTGTGGGACCGTTACTCTGGGTTCTGTGATCTCCAGTCCTAAAGCTGCTGAAATTTCGGTCCTAGAGACACATCAAAACTATACGGATTACACTATAAGTCAATGGAGATCATGCAGTTATTATTAAAAACGCAGACTATTTCGATCAGACACATAAATAATTAGTTTGTAATCGTTCATATTTTCCCCAAAGCAAACAGTTATTTAAGCTAACTTTTTGAATGTGACAAAATTAAATCGTTTTATTTTGGTGTAATATACTGTGATATGACTTGCTTGTTTTAATAATGAGGTTGTTTTAAGCCATATTGTAATGTTATAATTTAGATTTTTAGTTAAAGTGCGCATGACACTAAGATGGAAAAGTTTTATAATGTAGGCCTAAATAGTTTAAATATTTTGACATCAAAGTTTTAGTAAATTCGAGGAGTACATTATAAATACGAGAGACAATGAAGCATTGAGAAAAGTTGTTCTAGGCAGCAAATGGTGCATCATTCAGTGTATTTTATTTTCAGTTACTCGATCAATCAGCCATGAATTTTTACAAGTAAGTTTATTTTTACGTTATTCTAATATAGTTAGCATGGCTGTAAACGTGGTTCACAAGTTACCACATTGTTCAAGTTAGTAATAAAAGTTAAGGAAGAAATAAACTGATTTGTTATCATTACCTAGACTGGACTTTGAATTATTTTCACCAGGTAAATCAAGAGAGCCCGCGAACCAAAAGACAACTTCAGAACAGAGTGTTTTATCAATCTACGGATTTATTTATTCGTGCATTTTACTACAAGTTTGTAATTTAATGTGGCAAGGAGGAGCAAGGATTCTTACTCCACCTCTGCTTACCAGTAATATTATGCTTTCATACATTGACTTCCAAACAGGCCAACAACTACACTGTGCATTGATAACTGAGTAACTGAGCGCACTACATTTTATTACAGTTATCACAAAAACAATGACTCAGAGAGACTGTTAGAATATTAATTATAGTAATAAAAAAAAACAATGAAAGAGAAGGAAAATCTCGTGAGAACAAGACATGAATAATTAAATTCTCAAAGGACAATAGTTTTTTAGCAAATATAAATCTATGTTTTTTAATTGGAAGATTAACTACAAAACTTTAACAAGTGTGGTGTTTACAGGTTATAATAACACGACTTTTGTACTTTCAGGGCCAATTTGTTAACAGCTTGACTCAAGCTCGAAACATAACTGAGCCACGAAGGTAAGGGCCATCTCGCTGCATGGGCTGGATATGCCTTAAACAGTTTGGGCTGATGCATTTGTATTTCTCTATAAAGTTATTATGTTTTGAAATTTACGAAGTACAAAAATTTGCCAATTTGAAAGAAACATTTGCAGTCTACAGATAGCTAAGGGATTTTCATCCCAATGTTTCGCGAGCTTTCGGTATTCAAATCCTAATATCTAAATGTTTGTTTTATATTTTTACAATATTCTAATAGCATACATAACAGACTAACTAGGTAATCTAACATATTAAGAAATTAATGTCGCTTTGTTTTAGATGAGAAAAACCAAAACAACTTATATATCAGAATAAAACATTTATTAAATTAAGTAGTCTGCATTATTATCGATGATGCTTTTCCATCTTACAATCAGGTTGTTAATGCTCTGATTAAAGAAATCACTTGGCTTTGAAGCAAAAAACATGTCGATGTCCTCTTTAACACCTTTCACATGTGCATACGTTTTCCCATTAAGATGGTGTTGCAAAAGATGGTAATATGATGGTGCCATATCTGGAGAATATGGTGGGTGGAGGAGAACTTCCCAACCCAACTCCATAATCTTGTGCTGCGTCAAACGTGCCACATGTGGACTTTCATTGTCATGGAGAAGAACACCTTTCCGATTGACAAGTGAAGGGCGTTTCTGATTTAGGGCTTGATTTAAACGTTCCATTTGCTGACTATAGATCTCTGCATTGACAGTTTGCTGTAGACTGAGGAGTTC
>NW_013667115.1:217516-260902 GCF_000517525.1 Limulus polyphemus
CAAAACGGGACATTAATTTCTTGACGACCTAATATCTAGTCACAGATAACTTAAATAAACATCGTAATTGGCGTGTTCGCTAATATTGTTTCGAGAAAGTAATGAAAATAAATTTGAATATCTGGAAACCAACCTGAAGTTACAAGTTACAGATTTTTTGGTCTTTTATGTAAAATTTCACTCTTATATTCCAGATATGAACCTTCTAAACAGTGTGGTTATTTGAAATGCGTGTGTCAGCATTTCCTGTTAATAATTTTTCAACAACTAAGTAGTCTATGGTTTACTTAGTTGTTAATATTAGGAATTTAAAATCAAAGATTTTCATCATTACTATTTAAATTTTGATATTTTTATGTTGTTAAGCACAAAGCTACACAAAGGGCTATCTGTGCTCAACCCACCACGGCTATCGAAACCCGGATTCTAGCGTTGTAAGTCTGCAGACATACCGCGGGAGATATTTTTTCTGTTATTTTATTATAAGAATGCTTGAAGCCTGCTCCATTTTACTGGAATAATAATAATTTAAGGTATGAATTATGTCATATTTGGACTATTAGATGAATGATGGTTGATTAATTTTGACAATTATATGAGGCTGTCAATTTATCGTTGACTAAAACACAACTTATTCAATCGATTTAATTCTGGCTATTATATGACAATTGGTTGACTCATCTTTAAATATTATATAACTAAAGACCGAATTATTGATTAATATCTAGCGAACTTTCAACTCATTTTACTGTATTCTGACTAACGATCGACAGTTACCTTATTTGGCTACTCACTGACTAAAGATAAGTTTATTTTATTAAAAAAATTAAGATTAACAGTCATATTACTTTATTATTTCGATATGACTAACGGTCATGACAAACGCTTGACTCGTTTTATTATTCACTGGCTTAAGGTCAATTTGTGTTGCTACTTTATAGTTAAGATTCAACTGATTTGCTTTTTATGATTAAAAGTTGGACTACTTTTACTACACAGAAAACTTATAGATGCCTTTTTTACTCCTGTTTTCTATTATATATTAATTACAGTAAAAAAACTCTTTTGAAATCAGTCACACAAATCTTTCCTTCGAATAGCGTAGTACATCAAATATATCAAAACACACACGACCTAGTGAACGATGTCATTTCCTTTGACGCTTCTAAATGAAGAAGCTTTACTCAAATGAAGAAAATGTTATCCTCAAATAACCGTGCACAGATTGAGTTAAACTTTCGTGAAAAGTTTGCGGACATTGTGTTAAACTTTCGTGAAAAGTTTGCGGACATTGTGTTAAACTTTCGTGAAAAGTTTGCGGGCATTGTGTTAAACTTTCGTTAAAAGTTTGCGGTATATATTACCGCATTGGTAATTTTATACAATATACGCCGACTATTTCTATTTTTTGAAGAGATATGTTTCTTAGCCGCGGATAGTAAGAGCTTATCTTAGGGGGACGCCGATTAGGGAGGGAAGTAAAAAACCTCCTTTGTTTGCATGAAACTGCATACTTCGTTTATGTATGTAGTATTTTCAAGTGCGCTGATTTCCCTTGAAAGTAACTGGATAGGTTCCGTAGAATAACATGTGGTTCCACAGAAAATGTATTAAGGAGCAAATCATAATTCTCTGACTTTATTTGAGTTTGAAGCATATAAGAGACTGGATACAATATGTAAACAAAAGAAAACAATCTTTATTTAATTCATAAAAACAATCAACTATAAGATGAATGCATGAGAGACAGAATATTTATTGGACTGTTTGACGAACTGTTCTAGATTGATAAAACATAGTATTATGTTCATGGAAATAAAATTCTCCTCATGACATCTGCACTACTCACGCGACTGTTGGTTATTCCCATCGAAAAATAAGGATGTTACATCCTTAGGGTATCACCTAACTGCCAGTGGAAGTGATCACTATCCAGTTGTACATAATATGTTCAACGTTACAGAAATATTTTGCACGATAATTTGGATGTGATATAACACGTGAACGGAACAATAGGTAGCTAGGGAAAAAGGAACTTAACGATTGAAGGAATATTTCTCAGTGTATTTCGACCACTCTGCCATATCTTTTTCTCCAGTAATTTGCAATACCCTTCATCACTAATGGTAAGTAAACAATCATTTTCATTAAAATCACTCTAATAATCTTAGCTGTACTAGTAAGTCTGATAAGTATATCAGCCCTACACATGCCTTGTTCAGATGTGTGGAGAGAATGACATTGTTAGTAAACAGTACAAAACACATAATTACTTTGTACTTTATTAGTGGGCGCAAAATTACAAAAGTATTATAATATAAAGAGGCTGCAATACTCCACATTGCTTTTCTATGGCCTTGTATGGTATACCTAAGTTCCATTTTATTATAGTCATAAAACAGAAGTAATGTTTTATGTTCCCAATTTTCGACCAACATCGTAGTTCATTACCACAAGTTATGTTGTGTAGATTTTGTGACTTTTTTGCACATGTGCAGTAGTTCAATGCTGCCTTTAGTGGTAAAGGTTATTTGCAAATGTTATTACAAGTTGTCTGGTACTTAAGAGTCACGTTTCAGATAGTGTAATATTTAACAATAAGATTCAAGTGTTTCGTTCCAAAAAACGTGGCCAACTAGGGTACGTAATTATATATTTGTTAGAGATGTGTTTTGTTGAATTTATTATAGTATTTCTTGAAATATTAAATGGATCTCACATAAATCTGAATCAGGTTTGTGTAGGGCTGATATACTTATCAGTACTACTATTACAGACACAATCATCTTATCAAATACTTATCCATTGTTATACCTTTTCACACTCGTGCTTGGTTTGATAGGAAGCTATAATTTGCTGTAGTTCATGATATCAAATTCATTTCTGCAACATTTATATTTGAGACTGCCTCGATAATCTGACTGTGTAGAAAGCGTTTAAACAAGTTTTTATACCAGAAACAATATTTTAAACGATACGAATAATGTTTTCTAGGGTTAGATCTTCTTATTGAGAAGGATTTTTTAATAATAATTGTGTGTGAAAATTATTATACACATTTTTCCAATATTTTAAATGGTACGTGAAATTCGAAATTTTGTGTCTAAAAACAAAACAAAAACAAACAAACAAACCAGTCATTTAATTCAAGGCAAAAACGAAAAACATCGAATATGAAATTTGAAAAAATCAAATATGAGTATATATCGAGCTCAAATAAAAGCTGTAGCCATATTCTCAGTCTACTTAGAAGTAAGCAGTAAATTTTTAGCAATAAGAAATCTTTATCATATGATGAGTTAAAACAATCAGAAGATGAGTTTATGAAGAAATAGTTTAATCACACTGAAATTAAAGTGACTAGATGTAGATGTGGGTATTGGATATTCAGAACACTTGTAGCTGGCTTCATCACTAGTTATAGCAAACAAGGAATTATAAGCCTAATTGGGTCATACGCGTGTCTTCGTGGTGCGAAATATTTGTGTAGTAGACTTCGCTAATTGTTTAGATCACCTAACAATAATACAACACATGGAGCCATACTTATATCTATGTGACATTTATAATATGCAGGTATATTAGATGTTTTCTAATCATCTTATTTAATTCTAAAGTTTACATTTTCTTTCAAAAATACTATGCATACAAGTTTATGTAGATCTAATTATAAAACAACGTTGGTCAAAGAAGTAGATGAGTTCCTTTCACCCTACTTATCTATTGTTCTGAGTCATTCACCTATGATATCATATTTACCTTCTCGTAAGAAAGATCTCTGTACAGTTAAGCATACTATTTAAAAGTAGGCAGCGATCTTTTCCATAGGTGGGTCATTTTGGTTACTTGAGAATACAACATCCCTTATTTTTGGATGGGAAAAACCAAGTAGCATAACAGACGCAATTAGTGATATTGTTGTGACGTAAATGGAAAACATTAATTCCCATTCTTGGACGTGGTCTGAAAAGGGCCACTTGTGTGTATAAACAAACTACACACATTCGCGGCGCGCTTGTAGTGGCTGCACGTTTATAAATCACATCTCCATAAATATTGGTGTCATCGATCATGGAGGAAAGTATAAGATCGGCTAGAAAAAACACAAGTACAATCATTTAAAAACAACGCTCATGGGGGGAGAAAGAGGTCCAATGTACACCTTATTCTCATGAAAATGAAACTTACGGGAGGCATAAATATTAATATAGCTTGGGCCAAATCTAGAACCCTTTGAGCGTCAATGACTAAAGAGAGAGTTCCATAAGTAACGAAATGGATGGGAGGAGAGTGATACTCTAGTTTAATATCAGCTCATCTGAGTCCAGAATCTCCTGATCCGTACAACGTTAACTTCATTTCTGATTTTTGTAAACATATGGTTTATTTTATCGCCTCAGTTTGTGCTTCTGCTAGTCATAATTTACTCTACAGAATACACTACATGCCTAATCTTAAAATGCATGTAACTTTATCTTTATATACTAGCAACCTAAATTATTTTGTAAGGTAGGGTCTATAGTAGGTTGTATCATTTTGTTGTATATATATATATATATACTTTTATAAAGCTACACAATTTTTTATAAAACAAATTACCTCAAAAGGAAGGACAGCATGAATTTTTATCAGCATATCCAGACCTTAGATGAAATATGATTAAATGTAATTTTCTGGAGAGAGGGGGAAAAACCACACCCACAAAACAAACATCCAACATAATTTACATAATTTTTGCATACATATATTAATGGTAGTATCTTCTACTATTAGTAATGTATTGTGTTGCTGTTTTCGTCTGTTGGACGTACAACGCATACCAACAAAAAAAAAGTATTAAAATGTAGTGGATAAATGGATAAAATGAGTAATCGTTTACATTTATGGAAAGGCGATAAGATAGCCAGGCTTCACTCGATACACCGGGAAAGGGTTTTTTACCATACAGAGGTAGTACACCATTCATTAATGATGTTTCGTTGCTCTACCCAGTGGATGTGAAGAAAAGATGTGCATATTAAATTAACGTAAATTGGAACGAAAGTTAGTTTACACATACGTTGCTTGAAATTGACTTGACTGAAACTCACAGTCACGTGACTAAGTGTTATATAACGCTGATACTATTTACATCTGTAGCCACTTGTTGTGAAAGGTTTGTTTTATGTTCTCATTGCATTCCTGAATAATTCACAGTATAACTACGACGTTATTCAAACTTTCAAGGTTAAATTGGAAGTAACAAATAATAATAACAGAATAGAAAATTTTCAAGAATTAATGATTCAACTTAGATTAACTTCTATTTATAACAAATAGTAAACATCACTAGGGAAATAGTCTTTTCGTAACGCCAGGGAGGTTTAAAAGGTAAACTGTAAAAGTCATTATGTTTTTTATAAGTTTAACTAATCACATATTAGCCTCTTGATTTCTTTTAGAAGTAGCCTTTCTTAAGAATTTTGGTGTTTTCAATTGTCAAATAATACGTAAATTAGTAAAATCAACTGAGTGATAGTTTCAGAATATTTGCGACTTACCAATCGCAAATTGACCTTTTTTAAAAAAAATCTAGCATAACCGCCAGAAAAGAATAGTTAATTTATTAAATTTGGGAAGAAATCTTACCCACAATAACGAGATATATTCCAACAGCTTTGTGGGTTGATGTAGGAAATGTTGAGTCCACCAAATAGGTGTCTTTATCTGCTTGAAATTCAGGTGTTTCCCCTAGAGACATATTGAGGTCTACAGAACCAAGCTCGGTGGTTGATGCCATGATCTGCCGCTGCTGTCACCAAGCCCGACTGGCACATCTACCGCCTCGTAGCCTACCACGATCACTAAAACCTTATGAAAGTCACGTGCTCTACGACATCACTTGTCTCTTCTTGAGGATTTCTATTGGGTGTCTCTAAAATAACAATAGTCCTTATACAGATAACAATTGACTTTCAAATTTAAGATCAACCTACTCTTTTAATCAAAACTAATAGGCTTAGTTTGCTTCGTTACTGAGCAATGCCCTAGAGGACTTAAAGTACGTTTTGATGTAGAATTTGATAAACCTTTTTAAAAGTGACCTCTTTTTATGTCTGGAGTGCACCATTACCTCATATATGTATCTATTAATGACCATCCTTTTGAACTAGCCAATTAACTATTAGGTACTTACTTAAAACTGGCTCTCATCTAGCTAGTTGTTCTCTATATAATTGTTCGTGAAAAGAGGGTTTAAGGATATATTAGTTTTGTTAGATTTGATTAATCTAGCTGCAATGAAAAAAAAATGCACGTATTTGTGAGAACATAAGTTGATTTCTAAGAATCTATGACTTGCTGAATTTATATATTATGCAGTTATGTAATATCAATAAAGGTTTACAAATTATAAGGATTTATTACAACTTATAAATAATACACTAGGTTTAGTCTCTTTAAACGTTGATTATATGTTTTTGATTTAAAATAGACATTATTTTTAACAATAGACATTTACCAAGTCTTCTTTTATTTTCGCCTGAGAGTAATTTGGGAACATTATATCTTATTTTGCAAGTTTACATTGTATTTTGTTGTTGTTGTGTTTTCTATAACTATGTTTGGATAACTTTTATAACCTTCCCTGGTTTCTAACGTTCCAAGTTCCTGGTGTAGTTAACGTAGTAAGTTCT
This sequence comes from Limulus polyphemus, assembly GCF_000517525.1. Taxonomy (NCBI): domain Eukaryota; kingdom Metazoa; phylum Arthropoda; class Merostomata; order Xiphosura; family Limulidae; genus Limulus; species Limulus polyphemus. The sequence goes on from NW_013667115.1 coordinate 224,191, forward strand.
AAAATAGATGTTGCCTGCTGGTTAGAGCGCTTGACTCGCGACCTGTGGGTCGCGTGTTCGAATCCCATCACTCTTTCTGCCTTGAGGACGATATAATTTGACGATCAATCCAACCATCCGTTGGTAAAAGTAGCCTAAGCGTTGGTGGTGGGTAATGTTGACTAGCTGCCTTTCCTCTAGTCTAGTCTATCACTTCAAAATAAGGGCCGGGTAGTGCAGAGAGCTCTCGAGTAGCTTTGCATGAACTTAAAAAACAAACTAACTAACTAAGTAACTAAAAGGTGTTGTCGTATTCTTTTCTAAGCAAATGTACCTGAAGACTGTTTCAAGGTTTAGTGGATCAAACTAGAAATGCCAGTGACAATAATTTTGAATATAGGTGATGTTATTGGTGTTTTAGTCTAACCCGTCCTCAGACTGACCACCTGTGGTTATCGTGGTTCAGGAATTGATTAATAAATTATACTTGTTTATTGAAAATGTCCGCACCTACTGTTTTTTTTAATGCTGTCAATACACAGTTATAATAACAGTATGCATCAACATCTGATATCCATATAACGTTGCTTGTTTAAAAATCTGTATTTAATCTATACAATATATATATATATTTAAATTAAACCCCTCAGTTCATATCATTTGGATAATTTTTCTTCAAGACTTAGAGAAAATGGAGCTGAAGGGCTGCTATAGCTTATTGGTTTGGCAGAATAAAATTTTTCCCCTCGGGTATAAACTGTTTAAAGTAACTATTGCTCAGGACAGTACGAAAATAACGATAAGCATTATCCGTTTTAAAAAATAAGCTTCTTTAGTTACTTCCATCGGTATCCTAATGGTAATCCTACACTTCTGTCAGAAAAAAAGGGAGAGGTTGTTTTGTTTGTTTTTGTAGTTAAGCACAAAGCTTCACAATGGGCTATCTGTGCTTTGCCTACCACGGGTATCAAAAAATAGAAAGCTAGATATGGCTTACGCATACGTTTAAATCACTGTAAAGCAGCAGCTATAAAATTATTTTCGCTTGTGAGAAAATAAAGGTTTGTTAAAACGTTGATGATATATGGGCTTATGTCGTTTTACGTTGTAGAGTGTATTGAATAAAGAACAGTTGTAAACACTGTAATATCACCATATATTCATCTTGTTATATCGCGTTGTAAAATGACGAATAGCGATTCGGTTTTCACACTCTTTTGCAACTAATAATACGGATCATAAGATTAGCAAGAGTTAATGTACTTCATTTGTTATGCTTTCTAGGGTATGAATTTTTAATTAATCTCAAATCCAAAGAAGGATTATTGAGAGGAACAGCTTTTGAACCCCTCTTTTTTCTTTTTATTTGAAAAAAATCTTCATCATGGAAATTACTGAATCCTGTGTCGTTGTAGCAGTGTTTTTGTACTTCTTATAATCGAAGAAACAATGATGATTCGATGTAAATTCTATATATAATCATAAACGCTAAAATAAACTTCGATATTAAAACTAGTATATTTTTACAAAATTTGAGTAATTTACCAAATTGCTAAAGTTAAAAAGACAAGTTATCTAAATTTTTAGTTAAAGAACACTATAATAAATTTAAAACGACGCTATTTCTAACGAGAAGATAGGGAAAAAACCCTGATATGTTTGTATTTGCAATTAAAAATATTTAAGTCATGAGCGCATGAGCAAAAAGTGTTTTGTAAAATGTACATGTCTATGTATTATGTATGTATATACATTTATTTATACACTAACTTAAGGCCAATATTAGAGACGGATTCTGCAATTTTGTAGCTTACAAACGATAACATGAGTACAATAATTTGAGCACAACAGTTCATAAGTAAACGTCATCCCAAACCCTATGTACAATGTTCATACGGCTTGGGAAGTTCAAAGTTAAATTACAAATTAAACCACAGATACACATCGAAGAAAACTTATAAACCACAGAAAATATGCATGATATTATATATCAATTACGATTATTTTCTGTACGATTCTGCAGAATACGTGTGATTAGAAGTAGTACATTTTGAAATATACTGAACAAGTTTTGCAAGAGTTAATTCTAAATTTACCATCACATATTCTCTTTTAAGTATGATAATTATGTACGTGTGACTTAAAGGATGTATATGAAATTTACGTCAGTGAAGTAATTAATGGATTTTCAAGATTCAGACAAAGTTTCCTTGATTAATGTTGATGGAAAAACCTGTCAAAATACTGTCAAACGATCAAGTGCTTGTAATCCAAAATGATGCACATACATATCTGGATACCAATTGATACTTCCCCAAGATACGTTATTACTATTTTTTATATTCAGAGATATCAAAATATCAATGTCAACAAAAAACATACTGACAAGAAATAATTATTGTAAACTAGATATGCATAAAATGTCATCAAGGTGAGGGTTCTCACAGAGATCGTCTGTCACATGTTCAGAACTCAAATCCCTCGTCAGCAATATACATATAATGACTGTGAAGACGTTGTCTTCAACCAAGCGTATCAAGAGACATATCACAATGCAGGTAATTTTTATTCTTACCTGAAAGCAGCGCTACATTAAAGTTTTTGTGAAATATCGTATATCCAGGACGTCGCCATAATTCTTTGTAAGATGAGATAACATAACAGATTGAATGTCTACATTTGTTGGCACAGATAAAATAAACTGGTGACTGGATTTACCAGAAAAAGAAATCTTGCTGAAAGATGAAAAAATAAAAAAGTTTGTAATGTCACTACAATACACGGTGATTCGTTTGTACTCCAAATTAGGAATGGCGGCACACAGCTTTAGCAGCTTTGCCATAAGCAAAACAAACACTAGAATAACCGAGCGCGCCTTGACTCCATTAGGTTTTTTTTTTAAAACATACTTTATTGAACTGTTTATGTACTAACTTGATTGTGGGTTCATGACTTTGTTCCAATTAACACATGGGTGACAAAAAATATAAACAAAAACAAATCAATATTGCAACTTTGTAGAGTCCATATTCACCCCTTATTTTACATAATTGTTTTGTTAGTTCTTTACATTCAATGTTGTAAAAAAAAACAACAACAACATAAGATCATTCAGTGTAATGCAGTATGTAATAACTTATTATTTCATTATATTGTACGAGGTTAAAAGGTTGTAAAAGGTGTAAAAGGTTGTCATTGGCACACCTAACACAAAATTCATTGCAGTTTTTTCCTTCTTATGAATATTTTCTCTACTAACTTTTACAGCGAGGAAAATGAGTTCCTGTGTCAAAAGAGTGGTGGCTAAAGATATTATTACCAATTCTATAGAATGATTAGCGATGAATATATTATATTAAGTACTGATAGTAAAGATGATCAGTTATCTGTTTGTGAAAATGTCATATTGATACAAACTCAGACAAAGGTGAAGCTGATAATGAAAATTATGATAATACCTAAAAGAACATCAAAATTTATTTATAAAACGATAAAGAAACAAAGTGGTTTAGAATACCAAGATTGTAGAGAACTGGGTGAAGATTATCCGTTTGCATAAAATATTAGGTTTAACTAGATACGAAAGAAGAAATATCGCCACAATAATATCTGTATTCTATCTGTTCATGAAGAACAACATAGTGGAAGAAATGAACGAAAAGGAAGGAGAAGTTGTATTAATAAAAAAAACTAAAGTATATGGCTTCTAACGAACAATATTTGTCTGTGTTTTTCGGGGGAGTATTCTAGCTGGTGTTTATATATATATACAAGACAAAACAGTTGAACAACTTTGTTATCGGGACTGCGGCAGATTAATTTTTCCACAAGAACTAACACAAGATTTCATCAACTTGTGAGATGCCTTCGATTTAATAATGGTGAAGAATGTTAAAATGGCAAACAAAAGAAAGTTTTATCCATTACGAATATTCAAAGAAGAGGTACAGACTCTTCAGCTACTATCAGAAAATGTAACCTTTGAGTAACAGTTGGTCCCATTTTTTGGCGGATGCCACTTCATACAATATGCAAACAAAGGTGGAAAATATGGTATAAGATTTGGGCTTATTATAATGACACATCGTATACAAGTGTATACAGGAAGAAAAGATGGACAGCTAATAGAACAAAACCAAGGAAAGAGTGATGTACTGGACACGGTCCAGTGGTTAGAAAACATTGAACGCAGTACAATTTGTGATAATTTCTTTACCAATGTAAATGTAGCCGACAATATTTGGTACAATTAGAAAAAAAAAGCTGAACTATTATATAAAATGGTCTCCGTGAATAGGCTTACCGACTAAATTTGTTTTCAGTGAATTTGCTGCCAACTTCGTTTCGTCTGAAGAAAGAAGAGTACTAGTGATGCTAAATATTTATTATTCAAGACAAATAACCAGTTAGTCCGCTGAATAATAACGGATGATGTATTGTGACGGTACGTCGCATGTTATTCAAACATCTAAAGTATTTTAGGTTATTTATGGTAACTAAAGGACCAAGCATCAAAATTAACAAGTCTGTAGTTTGTTAGTCATTTTGAGTTTAGCAGTGTAAGTAGAAGGTCTCTCCTGAAGTAGTTGCAAAAACAAAACGTTGAACGAAACGTTCTAGAATTTATGGTTGCCTCTTCGTCTTACTACATGTCTAATTACTCCAATGATTACTTCGAAATATAACCGTATTCTTTGTTACACTAATTGTGATTCTTCTTTCATTCAAACAGTATTGTTGTGTGTGCTGTTGTTCCACGTGTGTTTAGTTTTTTAAAGTGTGAACGTCATTTCCAAGCTGGAGAATCACAATTATAATTAATCATACTTTTTATAATACATTGATATTAGGTCTATTATATTTTTAACACTACCTTCTTATTCAGTCTATTAGGGTTTGTTTTATCCCAGCCTGATGAACCCGGTATTGAATTGAGCGAAACGCGTTGTTGGCTATGGATTTGGCTGAAATATTTTGATTGAGTTATTATTATACAATATTTGTCTTCTTGAAAAACCCTAAAGGCCTGAATAAGGAATGTAGTGTTAAGAAATATAATAAGCCTAATACTTATGTCTTATAGCAAGTATATTTTTACATACTTGGAATGTAACATTTTAGAGTGACCGGTTTGCTTGATTATGTTGAGTTAACTCAGTGAAACATAGCAAATAAACTCATTTTCTTTCAACTCTGAATTTTAGCAGTGTTTAACTTTCAAAACCATGGCGCGCCATGGATGAGAAAAAACAAAAAGACATTAAATGTAAAAAAATACACTGGATAATACATCTAAAAAGTTAAAAAGATTTGAAATTATCATATAATGAGCCACAAAGATACTTTAATAATTAAGCTATGTTATCAAAATTATTAATTATTCTAATAAAGTAGCTCAGCAGTAAGTCTGAGGGTTTATAACGCTAAAAGTCTGGTTTAGATATCAGCGGTAGGCAGCGCACATATAGTCCGTTGTACAGCTTTGTGCTTCACAAATAAGAAATATTCTAATAAGCCAACTGCTATATTAGACTTCTAAACTTAATCTAACATTTATCGCGTGCCGTCTAGGCTCATGTTCATCAATTTTTTGGATACAACTTTAAGTATAGAAATAATTTACAACAACGAAGTAGATTTAACACCAATACTTTAAAATGCTAACTCGCGTTACTTCTAATATTTATTTTCTTTTTCGAAACTATATTACCTACCGCTATTCAATTAGTAAAAACACGTTGAAAAGAATGTTTTTCGTTTATTTATTTCAGAGATAAGCCCCATTGGACTAACTATTGTGTCCACCGCGGGGAATCGAACCCCGAATTTGTGCTTTGTAAGTCTGTAGACTTACCGCTGTCTCATCGGGAGACAATAAGGATGCGATCGTACCGAAATACAGTAATTGAAGTTTCCAAACATTTTTGCCTCCTGGTGACTCAGTAGTAAGTTTGATGGCTTATAACGCTAAAAATCGGGTTTCGATACCAGCGTTGTGCATAGCACAGATAACTAGTTGAGTAGCCTTACGTTTAACAACAAACAAACCAAATTAAACTTTTACTTATGTAAACATCATGGCACTCAAACTTGAATTAAATAAATTTAACACAAATACTTTTAATTATTATGGATAAACACCTGACGTTGATAATAATTTTAACAAATCTTTCTCTACTTTTCCTATACAAGTTTCTAGTAAGAAGAATATAATATCATTTCGACCTTGTGCGTTGCAAATTCAGCTTGATAGCTGTTGATTAGATTTAAGAAAGTTCAATGATTAGTGGACATTTCTTTCTTTCTTTCTTTTCCTTTTAGTTTCGAACAAAGGAGTTAATATTATTGCCTTAAAACTAAATCATGTTGAAACCAGTATCCACTTCATGCCGGTCGCAACCACATTCCAGATACATATAATATAAAAAACTTATGGACTTAACAATTTGAATGATGTGTAACTATAACATGTCAATATGCTCAAAGTGGTTCTAAGCACTTTTATTTCCAAGTGAAGGAAGGAAAATGAGTGTTTTGTCTTTCAAGACACCCAACACCGTGCGAAATGCCCAACTTCACTATTATTGTATTAAATTACAGCGTGAGACAATGTGGACTTACTTATCTTACATGGGGTTCACATTTCCCAAAAAAACTTTTTTATCGTGAATATCTTGGCCAGCGTTAAACTATTTAAAGTCCTATATAAAACAAAACACAAAAGTCCAAATTGTGCCCTTTCACAACATGTAAGATATGTACAATTTTCATGTCCCTTTTTTATAGAATAGAGATTTTTATTGTTTTAACATCAAATCTAATTTCATTTTGGCAAATGTACACTTATATACAGAAAAAAATAGATGGCTTATCTATTTAACTTTAAGCTATATTCCTTGTAAATACAGGGTCTTGCAAAAGTATACACCCTCCTGCAAAGTTTCCATATTTTGTTGTTGTCTGAGTTTGCAATCATGAAACTGTCAAATGGGACTATATATTTAGAATCTACACAATCTACTCCAAACTGAGAAAATTAAAAAAAACTCTTATATTATGTTAGTAAGTTAGATTTTCAAAAAAAAATTTAGAAAAATAAGTATTTAACCCCTTTGCTACGGCAACTCTGAATCATTTCAGATGCAAAAAAATAATAATAATAAGTATTCAACCCCTTTGCTACGGCAACTCTGAATCATTTTAGATGCAAAAAAATAATAATAATAAGTATTCAACCCCTTTGCTACGGCAACCCTGAATCATTTCAGATGCAAAAAAAATTAGCCCCCCAGTGGCACAGCAGTATGTCTGCGGACTTACAACGCTAGAATCCGGGTTTCGATACCCGTGGTGGGTAGAGCACAGATAGCCCATTGTGTAGCTTTGTGTTTAATTACAAACGAGCAAAAAATTAGTTTGAAAGGTCACAAAATTAGTGTAATGGTCTCTGTTTGTGTGTAATCAAAGTGATTTAACTTGACTTCAAAGTAAATGCATCTGTTCAAGTCACAACTCACATAGTGATAAAACGAACCAATCATGAAGACTAAGGAGCTTTACAAACAAGTCAGGGATAAGGTGGTAGAAAAGCACAGACCAAGAGAATGTTACAGGAAAATTTCAAATTCGTTGATTATCCATTTGAGTACGGTGAAGTCCATCATTAAGAAATTGAATGTGCTTCATACCACCCAGTCACTACCCAGATCAGGCTGCCCTTCCAAACTAAGCAGCCGGCAAGCAGAAAACTGGTTAGGGATACCACTGTGAAGTCATCAGTGATTTTGAAAGATTTGCAAAGTTCCATGTCTGAGATGATAGTCATTGTTCATACATCGACAATATCCCGGTCCCTACACCCAGCTGACCTGTATTGGTGAGTGGCAAGAAAGAAACCATTACTGAAAAGGAAACATCTTAAATCTCGTATGAAATTTGAGAAGAAGCATGTAAATGATACTGCAGACATGTGGCAGAAGGTTTTGTGGTCTGACGAGACTGGTCTTTTTGGTCTAGATTCAAAGCGTTACGTCTGGCACAAGCCCAACACAGCACATCACTCAGTAAACACCATCCCATCTGTCAAGCATAGTGGTGGCAGCATCATGTTATGGGGATGCTTCTCATCAGTAAGGACTGGGAAACTTGTCAGGATTGACGGGAAGATGGAAGATGCAAAGTACGGCGATTCCTAGAGGAAAACCTGCTTGAGTTAGTCAAGAATCTAAAACTGGGTCGCAAGTTCACATTTCAGCAAGACAATGGCTCGAACCATAAGGCCAAACCACACTGGAGTAGTTTCAAAAGAAGAAAGTATATGTCCTGAAGTGACCCAGTCAAAGTCCTGACTTGAATCTAATAGAAAAGTTATGGCGAGACATGAAGATTGCAGTCCATCAACGATCCCCAACGAACTTGTCAAAATTGGAGGAATTTTGCCAGGAAGAGTGCGCGAAAATTACACCATCCCATTGTTCAAAGCTGGTAAAGACTTATCCAAAAAGACCCACAGCAGTAATTGCTGCCAAAGGTTCTTCCACCAAGTACTGACTTAGGGGGCTGAATACTTATGCAATCAGCAAATTTTGTTTTATATATTTTCTTTGCAGGTTTTGCTCACATTCAACCTCCTTCACACATAACAGTGTAAAGTTTGATCATTAGAGTTTTGAATAAAACAGGTTCATTATAAAAAATTTTACATATTTTTGTATTTCATCAAAATGTGACATTACTGGTAGGGGTGAATACTTGTGTAAGACACTCTAAATTATGGAACAAAATCTATATACAATGTACTAAATATGAATTCCAACTTTTTACAACTAGCCACAGATACCCTGTTTCTTTAATATGGAAAAACTAAGTAAAGAAGGGTTTTACGTTTTGTTTCAAAACCTGATCAACCAACTAAAACAATAATATGGTTGTAACGTTTTCTATTATGGGTAGGTTCTTTTCGATTATTCAAGAAAAGTAATGCAAAGTTCCGTCCACTTAACGATAACTAAAGTGATTTATTTCTTCAATCGCTTTCCTCCTCCTCCAGTTGATCAGCGTTAAGTGAACTGATTTACTACGCTAAAATCTGGAGTTCGATTCCCCATGGTGGACAGAGCGCAGATAACCCATTATGTAGTTTTGCGCGAAAACAAAAACGAACTGTCTTCAACCATAAGATACAAGTCCTACAGGCTACGTTAGTTGATAGGCCTAACTCACAAATAAATCCTGAATTGTCACATACTAGCAAAATAACCTCTCTTACTTGCGTCATAACTCAAAACTGTCTAATTAGCACATTCAGTAACAGATCGATTACACGGTAACAGACCAGATTCACTAATGAATTAATAGCTGGTTGACTGATTAACTATGACTCACACAAAGTCTATATCTTTTTTTTATTAATCACTGATTAACTCTCTATCTCACTCATTCTGGTGTTTTTATACAATGTTTATTTTTCTCATACCTCTCGAATATTTGAAACATCTCTCCAAGTATTCAGAAAACTTCATGTTTAAAACGCCCTCTATCAACCAAAACGTCTAAATCAAAATGTTAAAAATATAGCCTACAACAACAATATTAATGGATATATAAGTGTTGAAATTTTAAAATATTGCTTTATACTTAGCTGCGTAATATGAATGGAGTGTTTTGAAAAAATTATTGACATTCTTGAAGTGTTGATATTTGTTTAGAAAGCCCAAATTGTAACTGCAGCAAATAAATATTTCAAGATGGCGATAATATTTTTTCATGAAAAGAAATAAAATATGCATGTATAGCTGCAATGCTCTATAAATATCTTAGCTACTGCTTGATCAAATGATGCTTTCTTTGGGATTTTACTGATAGACCTGAAACGTTACTGCTCAATATGAAGTTCCAAGGTAAAATATTAGTTATAAACAAAAATAGTTTAGCAAATGAGCAATAATGTCTACTTTCAATAGTTTATATATACAAACAAATATCAGTGTAAATCTAATAATGGTTTTAAATGCATCACTCCTAAAGACAGTAATTACAGTGAATAAGTGATTTTAAGAACAATTTTTTCTGATGTATGGCATTACTGTGAAGAACCAAATATGTCCAAAATGCCATCATTAAAACCTTGTGGCTTTTAGTGACTCAGTGTTAAGCCTGCGGGCTTATAAAGCTAAAATTCAAGGATTGATCATTGCGAGGGCACAGTCCAGGTATCCCAAAGTGCTGCTTTGTGCTTACAAAAATCCATTCCTGGTCAGATATGAATGATGAGTTTAAGATTATTCAAAGGTTTTGTAATTTTTTATTACACTTGTTATCCTAAAATATATTATAATGTCCCATATTAAAAGTTGTACATCTCTTGTGTTCTCACTTCATTGATTAATCATTACTTTCTAGGCGCTAGACAGCTTTACTTTAACACACAGTTATTCGATTATTATATGATGACCCGTCCAGACAGTGGTGTTACGAAACGTGTAGAAGGTTGTTTGCTGAATAAAATAAAAAACTCCTTTATTTTTTATATGATGGCTATAGTCAATACGAAGAGTTTCTGATGCACGAAGAAGTGGGTCAGCGGAATCTATATCCCCTTTAGGTTTTATATGATGGCCATAGTCAATACGAAGAGTTTCTGATGCACAGAGAAGTGTGTTAGCGGAATGTATATCCCCTTTAGGTTTTATATGATGGCTATAGTCAATACGAAGAGTTTCTGATGCACGGAGAAGTGTGTTAGCGGAATGTATATCCCCTTCAGGATTTATATGATGGCTATAGTCGACAAGAAGAGTTTGTGATACATGTATAAGTGTGTGAACTAAATACTAAGCTTCCTTCAGTTTTATATGATAAATATATTCAAAACAATGAGTGTTTAAGACACGTAGAAGAGCGTCAGCTCAGTGTTATGTCTCCTTCAGTTTTTCATACAATGACTATAGTCAACCACAAAGAGATTTTGAGATATAAATTATTGTGTCAGTTGGTTATCAAATTACCAACCTCGCACATTAGAGTAACTATTCCTTGTTGTTCTGTTTCTTTTTTAAAAATTTATGCTAGTTCCAGCCATTTACATCTCCTGCGTGTAATGATCTTTCATCTTTATCGATCTTTGCAGTAAATTTTCTTTTCCTAAGTCAAGAAAATGTTGACTATTGCTACAAATGTTATAGATTATTCTTTTGCTTACGGCTTCATAAAAGGTAGCTTCCACGTTAAATACGGTACACATGTCGAGAAATAAGATTACCATACACAGTTCGGCTTAAGAACAAACATAAAGGTACGAAATTGATTCAGTTTCAACATATTGAAAAATATTAATAATATTCAGCTCTACTGTGTCGATTTAGTTATTGTTGTTTTTTATGTAGAATTGTGTGGTGCTTTTTTGCACAAAATGTAAACATAACATCTATCTGCAAGTATATATTGAATGTGCATTAACTATATAAGTTACATCTTAAGTTGTTAGTTTTCTTGTTCCTATTTTTTTAGGATGACATTGTGTTAACCTTAATTTTATTTCTCGTAAAAGTGAATTGGAAGAATCTGTGTTTGAATGTATGTTCCGCGCTTTCATTCCATGTAGCTGAGAATGACAGAGAATACAGTGTCAACAGAGAAAAAGTATTATGATTTCGCTTTAGGAGGTAAAAAAATGATAAGAAATATCACATTAGTGTAAAAAAAAGGTGTGGTAGTTGTTCAAAATTAAGAAGCGTTAGTTCAGTTAACATTATATCTCAGTTGGTAGAGCACTCGTCTACTCTCTGAAAGTGCTCGGGTTCGAACCTAAGCACTGAGTGAGTGTTAAATTATGAATGTTATTTGATGTCAGAGTTATCAACCATTAATTTTAATCTGCATTGCTGATTTTGTAACAGTTCATTCCAAAGGAGAATGAATACCAAAAACAATAAATAGAGGTACTAAAAACTGTAGGTATGCATTTTGGAGGTTATAGAGATTAAGAATATGCAAACCGTACGACGAACAAAAACATGCTTATTCTTCACATGAATATCATCTTGCACTCTGACTTCTCAGAGTCTGAGTCAGACTGACGTCGTCAATTCATAGACATGCTTTGAGTACAAATACTTTTGTAACACATCAGACTTTTTCCCCAACAGACTTGTACATTTTACTAAAAGCTTGTAGATATACAAGATATACGTAGTAAATTTGGAATTATAGTTAACTTTCCTTCTTCAACACGTGGTCAGTCCATTGGACTGGCTCCGTGCTCATTCGGTTAAAATTATCACAAGAAAAACTCATTGTTTGTAAGATACTTTTAACAACTGAATCTGTCATATTCTTCCTCTCTTACAAATAAGACTCGCCTTCAGTCCTCATCTCAGGGTCGTGGGACAACCGTTAGTTGGACGCCAGTTTTTAGTGTATTATTTCTTCTCCTCTTACAAACAAAATAGCCCCCCCCCCCAGTGGCACAGCGGGATGTCTGCGGACTTACAACGATAGAAATCGGATTTCGATACCCGTGGTGGGCAGAGCACAGATAGCCCTTCGTGTAGCTTTGTGCTTAACTTCTAAAACAAACATACAAGCAAAATCCACCCTCGGGTTGTATTTCAAGATCGTGAGACAACCACTAGTTAGACACCAGTTCTTAGTGTACTTATTTCTCCCTCTCTTACAAATAAAATCTGCTCTCGCGCTTTATCTCGGACTCGTGGGACAAATACTAGCTTACAAACCGATTTAAAACCCTGTAAACGTCAAATTGATGCTGGAACGGAATTTACTAATCGTCAATATCAACGTTATCTCAAGGAACAAGACATTCACTTCTTTACTACACATAATGGAACAAAAGAGTCTATGGACGTCGATTACTTTAATCAAACTCTTTGTAAATCCACCACAAACAGCTCAACGTGAGCGATGAAGTGAAGTGTCAGTTTGAGAAAGGCCATATACCTGGATAGAAAGATGCTTTTTTTTCCAATCCACAAAAGAATGGAGAAAAATACTCCATGTTGCAAAAAACCTTAAGAGTAATATTTTACGGATCTGAATCGTAACTAATAATCAAGTTCCCTAACAACGTCTACGATCTCAAAGAAGTACTACAGTCTTGTCCACAATGTTTGCATACTGTTCTATACTGATGTTATTGTCTACATGCATGGAGTAGTTACTGAGTAAATGTCCGAGTAGTAACAGAGAAGGTAGCGTATGATCCGACAAACATGTACGAGTTGTTATTCTGGTCTCTATAAGTTGTTTTGAGCATTTGTTTGTCAAAACACACACATACACATCTGTTTTATATAAAGGGTGTGCTTTTGGTATAATCTTTTACCACATACTTGGAGTGGAGTCATGCCTAGTCGTAGAAATGACGTTTTAATTTATAAAATCTTAAAATATTTCTAATTCAGTCTTTTAATGAACCCTTTTTACCAACGATTGAAAGATGTATATTGTTAATAAATATTTTTGATAAAATATTTTCATAAATGCTGCAATATTGTAAAGAAGTTACGACTCTAGATGTCTGAGTATTCTGAAGATAGTTCTTGTGTACCTCGCCCGAAAATTCTGAAAACTTTTTTTAGGAATTAAAATTAATTCCATATTATTAAACGCTGTGATAACAATAACATTGGAAAGCAACATAATTCAGAAGGACAGACACATTAAAGTTTATTTGTTTGTTTTTGAATTTCTGCGCTAGCTCTTGGGCTACTCTTTTACCAACGAAGAGCTGGATTGTCCTTAACACATTATAACACCCCCACGGTTGAAAGGGCGAGCATGTTTGGTGGGACGGGTATTCGAACCCGCGATCCGCAGATTGCGAGTTGAGCTCTCTAACCACCTGGCCATGCCGGGCCTCACATTAAAGTAAACAGACGTTATCTTATATATATATACTTATCAGAGTGTATTCCTTATCATTATCAGAAGTTCGAATGAATGCAGTTTTGTTTAGGTTTTGAACATCCTTTTGCAGTCTTAGCCTATAGAACAATGAGTTTTTAAGTTTTTCAGACTCTTCAATTTCAATAATCATTCAAACAAAACATTATTTTTTATGCTTTCTTTAGTGATAGCATAATTCACTGTTCCTTTCACATTAGACTGACATATTTTCCTCACATTCTATATGCTTTTGTTATAAGAGTCAGAATTTTCTCTTGTGCTTTAATTTACTATTAACTCCTCTACGAGTTGCGTACAAATCCCACCACTAAAGAAAAAAACGCTGGTAATTAGGTGTCTTCTTCAGGCTCTTAACAACTGAGGTAGAGCTACTTATTGGCTAAGAAGTAAATTATTGTTTCTATTAGGTCGTCAAGAAATTAATGTCGCTTTTTTTTTAGATGGAAAAACCCGAACAACTTATATATCAAAACAAAACATTTATTAAATGAAATAGTCTCCGTTCTTATCAATGATGTTATTCCTTCTTACAAGCCGGTTAGTAATGCCCTGATTAAAGAAATCACTTGGCTTTGAAGCAAAAAAACATGTCGATGTCCTCTTTAATACCTTCTACATTTGTATACGTTTTCCTATTAAGATGTTGTTGCAGCGAACGAAAAAGATGGTATTCTGATGGTGCCATATCTGGAGAATATGGTGGGTGGGGTAGAACTTCCCAACTCAACTCCATAATGTTGTGTTGGGTCAAACGTGCCACATGTGGATGTGCATTGTCGTGGAAAAGAACACCTTTCCGATTGACGAGTGATGGGCGTTTCTAATGAAGGGCTTGATTTAAACGTTCCAGTTGCTGCCTATAGATATCTGCATTGACAGTTCGGTATGGATTGAGGAGTTTGAAATGAAATACTCCTTTGATGTCCCACCAAATGCAAAGTATCACTTTCTGCGGATGGAGTCCAGGTTTTGTGGTCGGAAGTGGTTTTTGTCTAGGACTAAGTCATTGTTTTTGGTGTTTAGTATTTGCACAGAGAATCCATTTTTCATCACCGGTGACAATTCTGTCCAAAAATGACTCTTTAGATGTTTACGTATTGTATCATGAGAGACATACAATTTCAGGGCCATTTCACGAGTGTGTAGCCTTGGGTTAGACTCAACAAGCGTCTTCAGAGCATCAATATCAATTCCAACATGTTGACCCCTGCCATCACAGTTTTTAAGGCTAAAGTCACCTGAACGAAATTTGCTGAACCATCGTTGACACTTGCGAACGTTCAAAACATTTCCATAAACGTATTTGATATTCTTTGTGGCTACAGAGGCGTTATTTCCCTTCTTGTATTCAAACAGCATTACATGCTGAATATGTGTCTCGTCGTGTGCCATCACTATAAGAGATTAGAGTATATTAAACTTTGCACATTATACAGGCTACACTAACGTGATGTTTAGGCGGTTCGTTTAACTGTTATTCGTGATGTACGTTTTTTGGGGGTTGATTAATGAAAGTGTTCCAAAACGCGACATTAATTTCTTGACGACCTAATATTTATACTAGAACATAATTACGAAATGCATTATAAATAATACGTTTCTATTATTCATCTATAAGTGCAACGTGTCAAACCTCTTGGAACAATGTAGTTTTATTTCATTATAGTAAAGAATTAACAAAAGTTTTAAAATATTCAGTTACGTGATGGAACATTTACTTTGCCGTTGGTGAGCAATACGTTATAAAACAAATTTCTCTGTATACCTAGTAATTGTGAGGCAGACGTAAGTGGAAGAAAGAGCACAACGAATTCAGACAACAGCTGGTTCTTAATATTTATCAAACCGATAAAACTTAAGTTTACACAATGGTGCTCACTCACTATTTGTGGTACAAATGCAAGGATGAGTGCACCTGGTTTACAGCTAGCTATTCTATGTGATGGTCCTAGTTAGGACTATTGTTCTGCAGTATAACTTCGAATGCAGGAGACTTTTGCACAATACACCGATGTTAATGTCACCATCTCCTCTCTCTATTCTGTCCAAAGTCTATCATCTATACAAGAATAATAATTTACTAGGTCCCAGTGAGCAGCCCAAAAGCCCCAAATCGAATGGTATAAGCATGAATTTTTGTTGATACTCTTATCTTTGAGTAAATGACATGTTGACTTGGGTGTGTGATTGGATGTTTTGTCTTATTGGAAACATACCTTAATCGCATCCAATTTGTACAAAGATTGTATTTCGTCGTGGAGTAGTGCTATCAGCATATTAGTCTGATAAGAGGTAGGAGTTCGCTTTGGCATATTTTTCGACTATTCGGATGCTTAACTTACCATTATATATATAACCTGAAACCATCATAAGTCCCTTGGAAAAACTTTAGTGGCATACTGTGTACTGTATTTGAAGTGATATTTTTTGGCAAGGTGCTAATAAATCGTCTGGGCTTTTGAAGGAACTTAAGTAACATATACTTCGTTTAGTGTGACGACAGATCCACTTCGATTTATCACGTGCTAGATATAATTAATTTTTCCAATCAGCTTTTGATAAGCCCGTGAACATAATAATGATATCACTTTTGTAACCTAAATTTATGTGGATTACATTATTTTGCCATTTGAAGAGTGATTCCTATTTTAGCTACAATGGACCGCTGTGTTCTTGAGTTACAAGCTATTTTATTCATTGCTTCTGGTGTGTGACTTGTAGCTGGTCGTAGATTAGCCTATTTTTTCACTGCTGGAATCACGCCTTCCCTCGCTTTACCGATAAGTACAACGCTACAAATATTCCTAACTTTGAAACACTGAGATTTCATGCTTTGAACGTCTTCATAATTATGGTATAGGATATTTTTGCGTTAGGACATCTCGTGGGTGTCACTGGGGGAGTCGTTGGACACAAAAGACCATTGACCTGAGTGTCAGCTACATTTTGATGGTCACAGAAAAACATACGGATGTCCATGAGACTCTTGTTGTGTACTTCTCCCAGAATTAGTTTAATTTAAGCGCTATCTGCACTTATAAATCACTACATTTCAACTAAGTTGCAACAAGTGGACCAATGCTTTTAATCTTTGTTGTCGTCATAGGCCACTGGGGTGATTAGGGGCAAAGTAAGTGGATGATATGCATATTATGACCTGAATACGAAACAAGGGTACAAGCTAAGTTTTTGGAAAATAGCAATGTATTCTACAAACAATATTATAGCAATAGTTAATGATGGTGGATGGAATGCACTAACCAAAACAATTATGATATAAATGTTGAGTACGCAATGGCCAGAGAAAATTTCAGTTAACTGATAAGATGGTGGATCACGCAGTTAAGTCAGATTAATGATCGGGGTGTTGTATAGTTGTAATCAGTGACATAGTTAGGTCGGGTCTCTCATCGAGATCACTTGTACTTGTTACCAGTAAGGTTGGGTCACCCATACTAAAGTTTTGTGTGTCTGTGGCTGGGCACATAGTTTTGATCTGGGTAACTGATCATGGAATTGTGTATTTATGATTGAAGGTTCTGCCTATGTTTTAGCCAGTAGCTGGATGACTGATTGGGTGAATGTGTATTCATGATTAAGGTCTTGCCTATGTTTTAGCCAGTATCTGGACCGTTGATTGAGTGATTGTGTATTTATTATCAGTCACGTGTTTACATCGAGTCACTGATTTAGGTATTATGAATTTGTGAACAGATAATACACAAGAGAAGTATGAATGGTTTGTAAGGGCAAAAATAAATTGACTTGATAATAAGTATTATAACATTTAAAGAGAAATATTAAATTGCTTGTACTAAAAGCTGTCTGTGCTGCTATTAAAGTTCTATAAACCACGTTTCCGAAACGACGAAATAGTATTTTTGGTTTCTGTTGCTGAAAATATTCGTCGTTCAGGCATACAGAATTTTCAGCTTCCGGTTTGAATAGGCTATTTCTCTAACAAGTACTTAGAATATTAACTTTATTCCTAACACTGCTTAGAGTCTAATATACACTCGTAACTTGTAAAAATGACATGTAAACGGGCTTTACAAAATCACTACTAAAATTCAAACTAGCTTGAAATCTCTAACCAATATTCAAAGAATGACAGACTTCATCAGAATGACCAACATTTAGCTATTGGCATCTGTATGCTTGCGTTAAAACTTAACCACTCTCTTGAGGTGGGTTTGTTATATATAAGACACAGCAATACGCCAGTAAAACAAGTCATTTTGATAAATGTTTTCAGGTGTCATGGTTAAACGCCAAAAGCCGACAAAATATCAGAAGACCAATGTTTTCAGGTGGTTTTGATGTTTAATACATTAATAAGCACAGGATACAGCAGGTCTGAGAGGATAAACGTCAATTGTGGGAAACTAAATGACGACAGTACATTTTCTAAGATGTTGAATCAAACCTCAAAGCTACCTGTGTGCCTTTAACAGTAATATATATATATATTTGTTAAAGGTTCGCTTTTTTCAAGGGAAGATTAATGTAGTTAATGCTGTAAACATGTATATATGTGTGTGTGTGTTTGTGTCCTCCCGTATGAAACTAATAATATATTTATATATGTTAGCGTAGTTTGGTATTTCTTAATCGAAGGTTCTGCTGTAAAAAGGTCCTTATACTTCTCATACTTAATAGCAGATGGCAACATTATTTAAGACTGTGACTGTTAACCTAGTGTTACGGGAATTCAACTCCATGGCACAGCTGCCGTAGATTGTTTATTACGCTTGATGTTAAGGTCTCGGTAACACCACCAAAACAAATGCAGTCTATGTCATGACTATCAGTATCTTAAATTGCAATTTCTTCTCCTAATTGACAAAAATCAAATAAACTATTTCGTACGGAAAAACAATCATTACTATTTGAATAAAAGTTCTAGTTACGATCTATTGTATTTCTTATTAATTTCTTACCAAGTCCTCCTTTCTCGGTCATTTCGTTTTATCTGAAATTTTTGTACATAATATGAAAATACTGTAATGAAAATCTAAAACAAATATGTGATAACTTATAACAACTCGACAGAGATCTAACTGGAAACTTGAAAATGTACACAAACGCGCTCTTTTATCTTGATTACGTCACTAGAAACACTGACGTATACTTCAGTATGTGATGAAACCTTTTTATTTGTTCCTGTTGTATTAATAGAAACCTACATGAGAAAACTGAAAATGTGAACAATTCCACTTCTTTATTTCTATTACATCAAGTGATCTCTTTTTGATGATATACACAAACTACATTGTAAAAAAGGCAATATTTACAAACTGTTTATGGGTAGAGTTCTGCCCAAAGTTCAATCAGAGTTGAAAAACATCAAATTTGACTAGCTTTCAAAAGAGAGGGTTCTTTGATGAATGTAGACTACGAAAGTCAGCAGGCAACATTTTTTCAGAACGACAAATATGTTATGAATGAGTGACGTTTCAAAATGAAAAGGTGACGTGGTCTTCCACTCGTAATCACGACAGACATATTTGAAAAGAGCGCTTAGATAATTTGTGTTATTTTACAAGCATCTGCCATAGGATATACACAGATTTATTGACACTATAACATAATTCAACTAGTCTAGGTTCGTATTTACAATATATTCGTGTGGTAATAATTGGTTTAAACGAGACTAAAGAAAAATAAGATTGTTTGTTTTGAATTTCTCGCAAAGCTATACGAGGGCTATCTGCGCTAGCCGTCCCTAATTTAGCAGTGAAAGACTAGAGGGAAGTCAGCTAGTCATCACCACCCACCGCCAACTCTTGGGCTACTCTTTTACCAACGACTAGTGGGATTGACCGTCACATTATAACAACCCCACAGCTGAAAGAATGGGCATGTTTGGTGTGACGGGGATTCGAACCTGCGACCCTCAGATTGCGAGTCGAGCGCCCTAACCACCTGGCCATGCCGGACCGAAAAATTAGAAAATTAAATCCGAGGTCATTTATTATAAGCATGTCGTTTTAAGTTGTGTTTTACTGACCACAGTGAACCTATATAGTTTGCTATAACTCATTGACAGTTGGCGAATCGAATGATAGAATAGACTTCATATTTATTTTTAGTCATTTCCGGATCAATTGGTTTATATATATATATATATATATTAAAGAAATCAAAGTTTTGCTTTCTTTTGAATATTGAAAAATTAAATGCAGGCTACTAAGCTAAGCAAGAGGTTTAGCGGGAAACTTCGAGTTTATAACGCTAGAATTCGGAGATCGAGCTCCTCGATTGACACAGTACGAACAGCCCAATTTACAGGTTGGTGCTAAAACAAACAAAAGAATATGCAAATTGTTTAAGGTATAAAGTTTTGTAAGCTTAAAAATGTTGGTAACTATTTTATTCTTAATCAAAGATACGCAGTACGTTTTTCAGTAAACAAAACACGCACAAAAAAAGATTGGCACCCAGTTCTTGCTTTTAAATGTTGTTTAAACATGGGTTAATAAATTTTAATCTAGAAATCACAAATTTATAAAAAATCAACTGTATAGCTGGTTGTTGAAAGCTTCAATGTAGATAACAAAATTTGCAAGTAGACAATAATAAAATATGAATATAACCACTCTTAAATTATAGACGCTCTCAATTATGTTGTTATATTGTCCTGTGCACTAGATAGAAAAATGAAAACATAAATGGATACATCCAAGATGGTGTTACTTATTATTGTGACAAGAATGAGGTAACTTGCACAAATTCATTTGAAGGAACTTATGTTCTGATAAATTTACTTGGTTCTATTGTAGTTTGTAAATTATTTTTTTGCTTCGTATATTTGTACTAAGATACACAAGATACATAAACGCACTAGTAGTCCGTTCCTAATTTTGAACTGATAGAATAGAGGGATATTCTAATTAAGTAATGGGATTTGATTATCAGTTTTATAACGCACTCGTAGCCATAAAGTACGAAACTAGATGCGAACCATGGACTCTCATCTTCATAATCCAACACGTTAATCACTAGGTCATGTCCAGTCTATCTTACGGGTAAACTTGAAACAAGAAGTGCAAGAACCTGTGGGAATTCGTCAAGCAGGTCCTTCTAACGAATCAATACAGAGCCTACGTGGTAAGAAAATGTCACGCGTATCTTTTTGTAATAAAATTAATGAAAGATGTGTTATTTCTAGAGACACCCCATCCTACAGTAGAACAGTGACAACCTAATTTATTTTTTTTACTCATGGCATACTTATGATAAAAAAAAAAGATGGTTGTACGTTTATAACAGGTGGCTAACATGTTTTGGGAGCATGTTTTAAAAGTACCCTAACTCTTCAACAATAAACTACGGGATTTTTTTGGAATAGGCTAAACTTGACCCAATTATGCAGAATTGGATTTTTTTCAAGTACAAATCATACATGTTCACCAGTTAACATTACAAAATTACTTTTCTTGTAAAATGTTTATATGTTATTGAGTAGTTCAGCCCTTCAATATATCAGTAACTATTTATTTTATAATTGTAGGTGATGGTTTGTGTGAGTTGGTGACAGAGCGAAACACTGGACTTTCATTTAAAGCTGCCAGCAAAGTGGACTATAGGACAGTAGATGATCAACAGTGCAATATTTATTCGGGCTTATAAACAAAGATAATCACTGCAATCCAATCATTAGAAATTCAATACAAGATGAATTACGTTCTCTATTGGTTGCAGCTGAAACTTATGAACGTTTGTTTCCAATGAAGTATGACACTTTGAATCTTAAATGGAAAGTGTCCCTTTACAAAACTCGTAGAAAAAATAAACCAGAAAACACAACCTGTGGTCAATCAAACGGAAAACACCAAGTTGTATCTAACTTTTTGGTACCTTCTACCAGTCAGGCATGTTTTTCTGAGCTTGGTAGACTTAGCAGGGCTGCTATTGCAAGCTTCATTTCTGACTTTGGTAATAAGAAAAGCAATAGAATCACTCTGGCACAGGAACAGCAACATGGTCCTGTCAGTTGCCGAGGAAATCTGGATGATGAGATACGACTAAGAATGTTCTTATACCAAGATAGTGTTTCAAAAATGCTTAATAAACTATATTCTTCTGTCTTTATATATGCTCAAACTGTCAAGCTTTAGCATTTATATGCACTCCTTACCCAATTATAGCCGATTTGCAAACAGGAGTAGCAGCCATTTCTCGAGATATTTCTTTAAATGCTCTGCAGAAAAACGTCTGCGGGAATTGAACCAGAGCAAGGCAAGTGTTTCTCTTGTATGTGCAGTGTTAGCGATACGTGAACGACTCACATTTCTGATTACATGATGTACTAAACTAGTTTCTTCAAATTTTTTTGGTTTGTTTCTGGACAAGATGGAGTCTCATTCCAACTCAATTCATACTGATGCAGAACATCCGACACATTTAAGTATCTGTAAACCATCTGTATCACAATAATTCTTTGTTTGATACTAAGTATAAATGATCCACTGTCTCTTCCTTCAGTTGTTTTGAACCATCTTATCACTCGACTAACTTATCAGCAATACCTGCAACAAAACGTACTATATAATAGGTTTACTAGGTATTCTTGGAACACCCTATACCTGCATTTGATGCTAAGTAACATATAATGTGCTATTTTCATTAAATATCTGAAAGGAATATACAAACCACATGAAAGGAAGTAGAATTTAAATATACGGTAGCTACGTTTTATACATGTACAATAATCTTTCTTCATCATTAGGCACGCCACGAGTCAAAACAAAATAGGTTGTTATTTGTTTACTTATATGTCAATAGTTCTAAAGCCATTAAATGCACTAATTGTAAATAGGCGATTTTTGAATCAGAAGTATAAAACAATAATGATGAAATTATTATAAATCCAAAACATTACAAAGAGACAAATTTAAATGCTTAAAATGTCAACCGTCATACTACTATACTGAACCTAACTTAACTATCATTAATGTAAAAAAATAATGTTCTTGATATATATCAAAAACTACGTACCTACAAAAACTACAGTTCTGAATTAGCGCCTAACACATGGGGCAGAAGAAGCATGCCCCCTACACTTTTTCCCATTTATTCCCAAAATTGTTTATATACCTGTCGTAGAAAAAAATCAAATATTAAAAATGTTGTCCAGTGAAGGACAAGAAAATGACTACCCTTCTCCCCCGAATTCCCTGCAATAGCCAATGCATTGTACGAAAGAGTGACTCTAGAGTCTTTGCATTCTACACTCAATTGACTATCATTAGGGTAATGATTATACTCGCTTGCAGGGAAATAACATACCTAACGAAAGGATTTGCTTACCATTTTAGAATATCTAGGACATTTTCACTTATTTACGCATTTCTACGTGAATACTGCTATTACCAACACATCATATTTACTTGCAACAAGTACAACATATAATTTTTTACGTGTTTGCTAGTACGTGTTTGCTGATTTCGTCGTAAAGATAGCCATTTTTTTTATCGCGGCTGATATTCAGCCGGTCGTACGAGACATATACTATAAAGTCATTGCGTAGTCATTATATTCTGTTGTGCCATGTTGTTTCCTTGCAGTACCAGTTGCAAACCCACGTTTTATAGGCCTAGTTCCTCATTTCGTAGGACAATTTTAATTTTATGGTTTATTTAAACACATAATTGTTTGAAAAATAAAAAATAGCCTTGTTTCTATGGGCTAACAAGAACCAAGCTAAAAAAAAACAAATATTTCGACAAAAAAAAAAAAAGAGGTGGGTCAGCGGTAATTTTACACAACGTTAAAATATGATGTTCGATTCCCTGTAGTGGACACTGTAGTTAGTTCAATGTGGCTTTGTGCTAAAACATACTGTTATAACATTGGATTCAACGGACAGAATTAGTCCTGCCTGTTTCTAAACCTTTACGAAGTTTACATTGTCACTCGATACAACATCCTTGATATAATGGATTTTTTTAAATTAAACCTAACTTAAGTTGATTACATTTTTTATATGTACAACTGGTTATTAGCTCTATAGACAGGAGTTATTTGTTTGTTTATAGTTAAGCACAAAGCTACATAATGACCTATCTGTGCTTTGCCCAGCGTGGGCATCGAAACCTGATTTTTAGCGTTGTAAACCTGCAGATTTAATGCTGAGCCACCGGGGAGCAACATAAATTAGCTCTGAGGTATTTTAAAATTTCAATCTTTTATGTTAATGGTTGTTGTATTCATGCATTATTTCATGCAATAACTTATAACTTGTATTTGTATATGTGGCAAAGCTACTAAGGTTAACTGCCATTGTCTTAAATTTTGAACTACTAGACCAAAGGAAAGGCAATCAGTCAGCAGCACCATATCACCCACCAACCACGATAAGAGATTACCTACTAATTTTACAATGCACCCACAACTGAAAGTGTGTATGGGGGAGGGAAGGAATATCTTGCGGTATCGCACGGATTCAAGCCGGCTAGACACCTCCAAAATCCAGAGCTCTATCATAGGGCCAACCTGGGTCCCACTAATGCATAAAAATCAATATATAGACAAAAAAAAACGAAACCTGGTTTTTCAGTGGATGCAGATTTATTTCTAGTAGCTTTAATTTTTCTGGTTCGTTATTCTTGTTCTGTATTTTTTCTATTGTTTTTACTTAAAACCTAAACCCGATACACGGACAAGAACTACAGAGAGTTTAAGTACATTGAATTAAAAGGATTTTGTAGTTTCACCACGTCGTTATAGTCTATGTCGCCACTTCTGGTCATGATCTATCTGACGATCGCGCATCTTGACAATAGGTCTACAGCCTAGCTTGCATTGCAAACGGCTTCGTCGTAAGGTTGTCATGTCCAAAGCACACCACTCGTCCTGAGTATTTTTCATAATCTTTCTAATGTACGAAGACGACATTTTGCCAGCGCCCGTTTCAACTGTCCTATCGTACAGAATCACTGCGTCGGCGACTTGACTGGCATGTTTTTGTGCGAAAGAGCATGAATACCCAGTTCACTCTTCAGTTGCTTGAGGTGTGATAGGGTTGGACTGAAATGCTGTGAAGGGAATTTGTGTACAAGTGAATTGTATCGCTTTTAGAGATGAAGATCCTTCTTGATTATGTTGCTTATTGTTGCCTCAGACAAGTGGGTGTTTTTTTCCCACTGACTTCTGTGTTCGTGGATTCTCACCTGTTACAAGACACTGCATTTTGATTACCACACCTGGGTTATAGTTGTTGCAGGTCCCTTTCTGGCTCCTCAGGTTAATACATATTCCTTTGTTTTCCAATGCCATTAAGTACAAGGGATATCCTTGTCTTCGATATGAATACATCTCTATGATCTGAATGTATGACTGCTTTGTGTTCAAAATGATGTTACATAATACCCTTTATCAATATTCAGGAACATCATACTAACTACAAAATGCAAAACAATGTCAAAATGTAAATCTGCTGTTCCACCGCGACTTCATATTGGCTGTGCTTGTTACATGAATTGATTACTGCCATTTTCAGAACCGTTATAACATATCATACTCAATCCTCTATAGGTAGATGAATAGAAGTAAGAGTAATATTGCAACCCAATAATCTGAACGCTTTCGAAAGGTAGATTTTTCTTTCTTTATAGAATAAGATCTTCCTATTGAAAGAGATCGGATTATTGGGCTTCTTATTTTGTGGTTCATCAAATTTTTAATCTTACGCGATCTTTTGTATCATAAGTACTGTAAATTTCTAATTTAGTTATGTACCAATATAATCATTAGAGCTATCAACTAAACGAAATAGTTATCTTGTTAATATTACAAAACGAATGAGTAGCATGTTTAACTCTTGGAAAAGATATAGATCAGCACTGATAACACGAATGTTACCGATGGAATTGGACATCTGGCGGTGTTGTGGGTAAACTATAGATCACTCAGGATTGCGTCATTTTCTGTATGGCTATGAAAACTAGTTTTGCGTGTGTGAGAGCTATCTGTTCTATATTCAAAATATATTGATGTCGTTTATCCAAGAAGCTTATAACTGGGAATTATATTTGTGAAAAGCTTATGTATAAAATCTTCAAACTTTAGCAGGAACAGTAAATTATGTATCTTTGCGTGCGGTTGCAATTTCGCGTGCAGTCAAGTCTGTGATAACTTGCGTTGGTATAAATTATTATGCTCATCTGGTGACATCAGCCAATCGAATCCGGAGAAAGTATTTTCGTATATCTAAGCATTTGCTCTCAGAATTTCGTAAAAATGTTGTATTTCTCATGTATAAACTTAAATGTGGAAAAATGTTATTTCAGAACATTTATCTCTTAGTTACAGGTGCGAGCATTCTAAACCAAAAGATCGGAACTTACTGTTTCCTAACATTTGGGTTTCTTTTGTTTTCTTAAAATAAAGATTCAGTCAATTTACAATAGTAAAGTTTCCTCTGTGGGTTACAAAACAAAAATAACGAAAAATGAAGTTCTTCTATAAACTATTTTCGGGTAAGTGAAAAATTCAAAAATAATTCATCAATTGTTTATATTTCCAACAAATACTGGCTTACGGCTAATAGTTTTTCTTTATACTACTAGATGGCGACAGTTCAGTAAAATATTTGTTATCGTTTGTTCGAATTTCGAGCAAAGTTACACGTGGGCTATCTGCACTAGCCGTCTCTAATTTAGCAGTGTAAGACTAGAGAGAAAGCAGTTACTCATCATTACCCACCACCAACTCTTTTACCAACGAATAATCGGATTGTCCTACACATTATACTGCCCCACAGCTGAAAGGGCGACCCTCAGATTGCGAGTCAAGCGCCCTAACCACCTGGCCATGGGGGCCTGTTTATTATGTAAATTAACTATGGAAGTTTTATGATTTAAAAAAAAATTACCAATGCTGTACTTAAAAAAAAAACCTTAACATTACTGTCAGTGTACATAATATCGTAACAAGTATCTTAATAATTTAAACGTAGTAATCATACGTATGGTGTAATTTTCACAAGCCTAATGTTAATGGCAGGTGGTTGGTTAACTAAGTTATAATTATTAGTCAATTACGATAGCCCCTTTCTCGTCATTTATTTGTCGGACAGTAACGCCAAAAAGTTTAACTTATTTGGATCGCTACTTAAAATATGCACATGAAAGCTTTTATTTATTTGATTCATTAATATTAATCAGTTTAAAGTTCTGAAGGTCGAAGAATTGTATATAATCTGAAAGAAAGTATCTCGACTTTTGTAAATGTCAGCTTGGATCTGCTCATCTTGTTTAATATAATAATATTTACTTGGAGGTTGACTCGCAGGTCTTTCCTTGGAGGCCCTCAGCACAAATACGGATGGATAGTCTTATGGAGCAGCTGATTTGTTGAAATATAGTGATATTTACTTGGAGGTCTTCGGTATAAATATGTTTTGTCATGTTGAGTTGCTCGTTATGTTGAAATTAATTATTTTTAGTTTGAGCTCATCCGCGCATTTTCCCTCCAGGACAGGGTAAGGCTACCAGATTGAATTCATATTAGCCTAGTACTATAGTCTATAGAACACAATACAATGTAGTTTTAAGTATTTTATAGTTACTCTTTCAAAAACGAAAACCAAACAACCGGTATCGCTATCTTTTACACTCCCTGTACCTTAACCCTATAAAGACTTATATTCCTATGGTCAGGGTTCAAAGGGCATATCATCACATGTGTAGAATTACATTCAAAATTTTATTGAACTACTATTTTATGAATATATGTTAATAAGTTTGGTATAAAATGTAGATTTTTTATTTATATTTTAGTGTTATACATTAGTTCATTTCTTAATTTAAAAGCACACATTTAGAAAAAATCCTAAATACCGATTTTTTTGTGTCACGTAGTATATTGAATGCAGCTTTGGTTCAAATTAACTGTTTGTGATATCCAAATACAAAGTCTATAGTTTCTTACGAATTAGAAACTCAAATTACCAATATTGATAGCTAGAATATAAGATAAGAACCTCTTGTCTTTTCTATTTTCTGAGATATTATTATATTTAGTGAATCAATCAAATGACCCCGCCCACCTCTTCCGTT
Source organism: Limulus polyphemus (assembly GCF_000517525.1). NCBI lineage: Eukaryota > Metazoa > Arthropoda > Merostomata > Xiphosura > Limulidae > Limulus > Limulus polyphemus. The sequence continues at coordinate 252,159 of NW_013667115.1, forward strand.
TTTAGAAATAATTGCTTAGGTACACCTACTCCGCCCAATGACGTGTGCATAACCAACGGAAAGCGCAGGATGTCCCCCATATAGTTTTCTTAGTTTCTGTGAAGTGTTTACACGGGAAATCCTTTCTTTTCATGGTAGAATCGAAGCAGTAAGATAAAACATTATGGAGCTCGAAAAATCATATTTTTTAGACCCAAGTAAAGCTTAGTTACCAAGCCTGATTTATGTAGTATTGATATATATTAATCTATGATTTTTTATCATTTCAAAATGCATATATAAAACCTAAAAACATTATTCTGTTTTACATCCTCCACGTGCGAAATTTGACAAGGCTTAGCAAATTACGGCAAGCAGTAAAGAGTACAAAGTTCGTAAGTAGAAGAAATAATTGTTTTCTTTACTTCTATATTTACTGTTCTATGTAAAAACAACTAAAATTTAAGAACTTATTTGTAAATAGTAATATTATATATATACATATATAATGTATTATAACCGAAATTTGACTATTTTACAAAATGCTGGTCCACTAGAACAAAGCCAACACAGGTCACTTTGTAAAGGCTAGTTTTATATGGCATTGGGAAACAAAGAAATATGGATAAATTTGTGGTACAAGAACCATCCAGAAAAGGACCTCCAACAAGTCATACTCCAGCTTTGGTAAGTAAAGTATAGCGTCTTTTAACGAGAGCTCACAAATACAAAGTTCCGTGGCAACAGCTGTCCAAGTAACACGGGCAACAGTATTTAACCTCTGTACTTATTTGTGAAACAGTGAATTTGTTGTAACTCTCTACCATTTCTTCTCCTTATTAATATATATAAGCTAATCTATCAGGTCTCGTTGTTGGAGCTGGAAGATTAATTACTACACATAGCTGGGTAGTTTTTTGAGTTGGTGCACCTTCTGTGTTGTTAGTGCAGCCTTGGCCAAAATTTTTGCATATTTTGTAACAATTAGATCATTATTATCAAAATGGAATACAAATACATTTAGCGTTGGCAAACTGAGAGCTGCATGTTATATTAAACATCTACATATGTAATTTGTATAATAAGACAGGTTCTATAGATATCATGAACGAGTTATTAAAACAGCAAACAATTTTATCAGACACCTGCAGAAAGATGTGTAATTTAGAATTCCACCTATCACAACAAAACCTTACAACAAGACATATATAATGACAAAATATAACGTCATATTATTAGAAATATTGGCTGTAACCTTATATCAGTTCATATTAAACATTCGGTACTTGGTAGGTCCTCTTGGTACTCTAATAACCTCCGCAAGGCGACGTGGCATGCTGTCGATGAGGTTATTGATGTTATCCACCGTGATTTCATCCTAACTTGTCACTAGAAGGCACTAAAACTCAGCTACAGTAGCTGGTATAGGGTCGTGGTTAGCAATTTTCCTATTCAGTTCTGCCCAACAGTTTTCAATGGAATTACGTTCTGGAGACTTTGCTGGCCATGGCAATCATGTAACATTCTCCTGGTCGAGATAATCCTGTCAATACGTGCACTGTGGACAGTGGCATTGTCATCCTGGAACACAAAGTTATTGCCAAACCTTGTCCTAGCATATGACAGAAAAAATCATCTCCATGTGATGTCTGTAGAAGGCACCATTGACGTTTCCCTGGAGGATATGAAGAGCAGTTTTCCATCATCATTAATAGCTGCTCAAACATGTACTCTACCACTTTCCGTGTGTTCCCTGCCAGAAAGACAGTCTTCCTTCATCTGTTCTCTAGGCAAACGACGAGCACGAATCTTACCACCAGCTTTAATAAGTCAGAAACAGGACTAATCTGAAAAGATGACATGTCGCCAGTGTCCTAATTGTAAGTTGGTATACTGTCTTGACGGCGGTGAATTCTGGTCACTATCGGTTTGTAGATAGCCTTTCTTGCAAAATAACCTTGTTTGGTCAGTCTCCTAATCACTGTTCTTCTGGGTACTCTGGAACAAATGTGTTCATGCCATTCCAGTAGTAATTTGTTGCAAGACTTATTTCGACCATGACGTGTTAAGCCAGATTATTTTTTGAGTTAAAATACTGTAACGTTGTCTTGATGAGCAAAGTTTGAATGCAAGACGATAGAAGGTTTGTGGAGAATGAGACCCACAGCATTGAAGTTGCTTATGAGCCCACTGTGATGTTAATTTCAAGCTGCAAGATATGACAAGTAACTACTAGAAATAGAACAAACCTTTAACGTCTGCTTGATCATCAAATGCACAGTTTCTATTATCTTTCAAATAGAATCACCTAAATGATAATGAAATGTGTTTAATAAAATGTAATTAAAGCGCCGCTAGAGGGGATAGAAAAATACATCCTGTAATGTACTTCTGTACTTTTGTGGTTAATGGTCAATGATCGTGTTTGCAGGATCAAGTCATTACGTAGGAGTAAGTTTCCAGGATCAGATTGTTGCTAGGATTGTGTTTCCAGGTTTAAGTTGTTACTGAGGTTGTGTTTCTTGTTCAATTCATTACTTAGGTTCGTGTTTGCAGAGCCTTTTTTTTTATTTCTAAGGTCGTGTTTAATACAAAATTGTTGACTTGTACAATTAATTTTTATTGTATCTAGTGTACGCTAAAAGCAGAAATTTAATTAGCAATTATTTGTATCCTGCCATACTAAGATCACCCAACTTAATAGTGTTAGGTCAAATTATGAAATATAATTTTATGAAATCTGGTTATAGTTCAACCAACATTGTAAAATCAGATCTCCTAACAAATGTAAACCTATTTCTCCTGTCTAGTTAAACAACGTTTTGAAACGTATGTCCTTTAGTTACGTCTATTAAACCTTCCAACAGTAAGTGTCACTAACACGAACTAATAAACCACCGTCGTCTACAGTATATTAACAGATTCGTAGTCACGTCATGATGAATTAAGTAACCTGAGAACGTTTCTCATTATAATAAATTAAAAAAAACTTTAAGTAATTTAATGTTTTATACCTTTATTTAATTACCGTCATTTAATTTTACTGCCTATGCATTACAAAAAGTAACAAAACAAAGTATCAATTGGTATCTGAAAGTTTGAAAACGTTTATAACAGAGTGAACATCGAGAAATGCCAGAAAGAAATCGTTTTAACCTTTAAATGGCTCAAGAAGACAAAAAGTCGAAAACAGTATAAAGGCTTACAAATTGAAATTAGTTAGAATTAAATATACAGTTTTTATATTTATCGAAAAGGTGGAAAAACCATTTTGATCATTTTTAGGTGGCTAGGCCGTTACAATGTCAAAAGAGATTCTTACTTTCTGTAATTGGGAATTTCTTTATCTTGTATCATAGCGATATGACTACCAGGATGCATAGGAATTTCCTGGTAAGTCTTCACAGGGTCCAAACCGGGCTGAAGTTATTGTAATATTAATTTTTGGGCAGCCGCCTTCTACTTTACCTTCATTATAATATTTATCAGTGTGCATAGAAATGTTTCGATTCATAAATGATTCAAACGTCTTAACTTGTGTAAGTTAGGTTTCCACACGTGTAGTTCATAAACTACATTGTATCATTATAGGTAGATAAGAAGAAAAAAAAGTTCTTGAAACGAAGTGAAATTATTTAAGATGTGATATTAGATTTGACACTTTGATTATAGCTGTTTTCTTCATTTATTTTATTTTTGTTTACCACACTTAGGCTCTGTGTTTTATAGATGGTAATCAACGTTTACATTCATCCTAATGCCTAAGGTTTTATTCAGGATGAACCTTGCCAGCAAGCTGAGAAACTTCGATTATATAGGCCCCACCCCCCAGTGGCACAGCGGTATCTCTGCGGACTTCCAACGCTAAAAACCGGGTTTCGATACCCGTGGTGGGCAGAGCACAGATAGCCCATTGTGTAGCTTTGTGCATAACTTCAAACAAACAATCAAATCGATTATATAGCAACAAAGACGACAGTTTAGTAATACACTGTGAGTAGTGTGAAGAAAAAATGTGTTGTTTGCGACATGCAATCTGTCCCTTTTTTTCTCTTAACCTGTATGTTCTTGAGTTTATGAAGTTTTCTTACAGTGTGTATAAGGAAAATATAACATCGTCTCGAGTCCACTGATAAACAACAACTAGTACACGTACCCTAAATAAAACATTCTTCAGTACTGCAGTCAAAAAACGTATATTTGATTTCTCCTATTTATTTGCTCTTTGTATCTATAAATAACGTTTCAATTACGCATATTAATATAATAAATTTGAAAATTTAAAGGGTTTCGATAGAGCACAAATTATTTCCAGAGCAAAACAAAAATCGTAATTTATATCTTAGTCAATAGATGGCAATGTAAGTAAAAGAGATACCATATCCAATTTTTGGCGCTATTGACGTCATGAAAGACCTCTTGAAATAAACCACCTCCTCTGAACCATCTTTGTTCACATAGGAGCCTCGTGCTTCTCTATCGATTACCTGTCACCTAGTAAATAAACTAATGCGTTTTCGCAAAGGCCAGAGAAAGGAGCGAAGCTTGTGTAAGAAAAATCACCTGAGCTGTGACGAAATGCCGCTATGTCTGCTCAATCATAAACACCATCTGACAACACATGGATAAGTACGTTTCCTTAGGGATCCAACAATAGATTTAAGTATTTACAGTTAATAAAAGCTAAGCAGTACAAGTCTAGTATCGATTTAAATGAGAAATTTTCAGGAAAAGCCACACAAGCTCGGTGATACAGGGTGTTGTTTCTTTTGAACTAATACAAGCGCTGATGAGAAATTTCTCTTTTACTTCAAAATTAGTAATGGGAACTGGTAAGAAAAGAAAAAAAAAAGTAAGAAAATAAGAATCTCTTTTTATCTGAAGCCTATACGGAAAAAGCTCTATCATTATAGCTGAGGTGCTGTATCAAGTTAAAAAGGGGGTGAGATAATTTATATGCTTTATAAAACAATGAGATATCTTCATAAATGCCATTTAGCAAAGAATTATTCGAAATGAGAAGTTTTGCCTAATAATGTAAAGGTTTTGCACTGTAAATCAGACTAACTTTGAGTGAAATAAGTTATTTGTTGTTAGTGATGGTGGCGTGTAAAAAAGGTACAGATTTGTACATGATACACTTTATACCAAATTGCCTAATGCAAAGATAAAAATGTATTCAGAAGTTACATAAAAAGGCTGTAATATTCCTACATCTGATTTTACTATTTAAAGTAGGTTTGCAAAGTAAATGACAAAATACATAAAAAGGAAGGGATTTAGAAAAATATATTATGTCATTAAGACCAGTTTCCAAAAAGTACTTTTTAAAGGGTTTGTGTACTGAGCGTAAGTTTCTACTGATTTTTTTTTTAAGTTCGTATCAAGACAATAGGGTTTTAAGCTAACAATAAATAGAGCATGCATGTACAACTATACTTAGAAATGTGTACCTTTTGCCTACGGAAGTCCTGTCCTTTAAAGTTATCTTACAGTTGGTAGTTACGAAATGACTGATGAATAGATTAAGTTGTCTCGTTGCTGGAGAACCAAATGCACGCTGTTTGTTTATTATTACGTTCTTATAAAGATCTCTGAGCTAAGGCATATAAAACATTCTGGTTAAGGTATATTTATGCACACTTTGAAACATAGTAGGCCCACTAGTTCTTACAATCGATTGAAATATTTTTATGCATACTGTTAGCCCCGTTTCTAAATACTTTAGAACCTGTAGTTGTATACATATAGTTTTCAAATTTAGTTTCGTAAAAGGATCCTTCATTCGCTCTTAAATTGGTGCTTCTATTTTTTATTTATTTTGTTTTTGTAGTATTTCACATGAGCTTTGCTTCCATATCTACTTTCGCTAGGATGCTGTCATATGATATACATTGAAAATATTTTGAACACCATTAACCATGTAACATTATAATAGAAGATACAATGGCCGATAAACAAATCAGTATGTTAATGATAAAAGTATTAAAAGCCTTTGTTGAATTATAGTCTTGGGTACTATAGTACAGGAAACAAAATCGTTATGGTTAAATATACAGAGTCAGGTTACGTGCCCCGGCCTTGTTTAAATGATATATTGTACGTGGAATAGGAGACCTCGAGTATAGTAAGTACATCTTTACGTCAACAAGGGCAGGGTGTCTAATAAACTACTTAGATTAACATGGACCATGTTTCATAGTGATGTGTTGTAAGGTATAGTTTAAACAACTGAACTCTTGCAAATATTGATGTAATCAGTGCTGTTTTGTTTTATTTCATAATATTTCAAGTGATTTTTGCAATGAATTATCTAGGAGTTGTAAAACGCGTTTTTTTATAACAGTAAGTTTATTTCATATGACTTGTGACACTATCTTTCGCCCCCCAGTGGCACAGCGGTATGTCTGCGGACTTACAACGCTAGAAACCGGGTTTCGATACCCGTGGTGGGCAGAGCACAGATAGCCCTTGTGTAGCTTTGTGCATAATTAAAAAACAAACAAACAAACACTATCTTTCGTCTAAGCACTCGGTGGCTCAGCAGCACGTTTGAAAGCTTATAGCACTAAAAATCAGGTTTCGATACCCACTGTGGTTAGACAGTTGTGTTCCTCTGTGTTTAAACAACATACAATGAAACCTTTCTTCTATGTAGCAAGACAAATGTAAACGACGAAAAGAACAGAAACTTTAAAAATATTAGTTCGTGTGCAGAAAAAACCTGAGTAGCATTTTCATTATCAGGATTTTATTACTAGTTGTTCTCTGCAACAGCATTTAATACTTAGAAAATGATTTTTTTTTACGCTGGTAAGTAAATAAAATTTATTTTGTATGTGTGAATTAATAATCACGTGATATGTGGCTCACTGCTCATATCGTTGATCCAAATTCTAGGTTTGAACAATGCTAGGTGATGATGCTTCTTGTTATGAGCTCTCCACTCCAGTAAATAACCCAGACATCCACCAGAAATAAGGTGACTGGTATACATTGATCATTATAAATTAATTTACTAAATGGACTAAAGATGGTACATTCACCAGTGTTCAGTTCAGGCTGTGTCTCGTACGCTGACTGAACAGCAAATATTTCACTTTGGAACACCAAAAGAAATCCAAAGAGATCAAGGAGCAAAATTAAGTAGTCCGCTGATGCTAGATTTTACTGAGTAGTGATATAATATGCGAGTATATCATAATATATCCTGTATGTCATATACTTTTCACTATCTTTAATGATACAGGAAGTTTTGAAATGTTTGTGTAGTTTGCTTTTATGCAGTTTTTAGCGCTGAAACACTGGTTCTAAATCGTAGGAATTATTTCGTTAAAGTGTGACCAGATTCCCTTTGTCTCACTCGTATAAAATTTCATTTTCTCTCTCTGTGAAATGTAGAGGAGTCCTTTCTTTGGCAGAGGAGACAACACTGAAATGTCTAAGACTGCAGATATTAAGAGAAAGTGATAGGTCACGTGGAGACACCAGCCAAACAAAGAAACCGATGGTTTCGTGCAAGCAGGAAACCTAGATTTTGGGGCCTTTTCTGTTTCGCTTTCATCGTTACTAGTTCTGCAGAGATTCAACTCGAGGGAAGAAAAGCTGAAAATCTAGTCACTGATACAGCAGAGGGAATCGCCCACCTGTTTACTTAGGTATACACATTTGGTGTTTTGTTGTTATTGTAATAAATATTGTTTTTCACTGATAAAGCATGTTAGATCCGTTTATTTCTCACAAAACTTAAAAACTCAATCGAGTTTGCAGATTAAGTTAACTCAGCAAATTTTCTGTTCGACCCTACTGTTATTAGCAAACCCATCCTATGTTTTTGGGGAAATTAGTTTATGCTGTAAATGCCACACTAGAAATGGCAAACACTTTTTTTTTGTATTCTCTGTCTGATGGTCTAGCCAAATTGGCTGTGCAAACTATCAAGCACATGATGTTCGCTAAAGTTGTGAGCCTGGATGAGAATGATAGGAATGCTTACTTGCCATATGTTATGGTGGCATATTGATGTTTGGGAGAAGGGCAATGCTCTCTGCAGCTTAAATGTGCTGTGTACTGCCTAGAGCAGATGTTTCACAATGTCTTCAATAAAGCATCGAGAGGTGGTGAGAAAACATAAATGAAATGAATGAATATATCTGCTCATAAAAACAGTTTAAGTTTCCACCCTCTGAAATATTGTGGCTGAGGTCGAAAAGCACTTAGTAGATAGGATATCCATAATACCAGAAAAGCTGAAAAGAAGTTAAGAAAAAGCAAATTTTTGTTTTCTGTCAGTTGTGTATAGTTAGCTTGTAGAAACTAATGGTTTAGTAGGACAGATTATGTAGCTACACTAGATACTAGCTGACCAAAATGGTAGAATAATGTCTTACTATTCTTCTGTCGTAAAAGCCTATTACCAACTAATTGATACACACAGTTTTCTTTTTTTAATACCAATATCTTGTAATATACAAACAGCAATGCAATTTACTATAACAGTAATTACAAATAGTTACTGCACACAATGATTCATATACAAAAATTTTACAAATTTACAAGCAATATAAAGTCATCTTTCTAATCTGGAACTTCCTTGATATCTTATCGAGGTTTCACGATGAGCGAGTTAATTACGAGTTGATGTAGGTACGATTTGCTTAACGGGGAGCTAGCTAGCTTTGACCTTCGTTATTTAACAGCCACACACGCCAAATTTTTCACCGTGAAATTATATAATGTTTTCGTAAAAAATACTAATGTACGAT
>NW_013667115.1:261101-263898 GCF_000517525.1 Limulus polyphemus
AGAACCTTCTACAACTTTAGAGAATAGGCGGGAGTTTCGCAATACATATTTAACAGTATACGCTAGGAATATTTTTAAATATAAACTTAATCTAAACAAACGTTGATATTAAAATAAATATATAATAATAAATCCATCACATGATTAAGAGTGATAGGTTTGTATTTCATACTTTGCTTGCTAATTTTAAGCAGTAGTGTTCTTATAAAATATATGTTAGTTAACTTGTTTTTATTCATGATTTTTAGATTTTATATACATTGATTTTCTTAACTTCAGTTAATAAATTTGATTATGAGTTTATTTTCAGTATAACACTGTTTTATTTATTTTACCTTATGCATTTCAACAGGTCAGTTCACTTAAATTTTCCTTATTGTCTTATGTATTAATTCTATTAATTCATATTATGTATTTTTGTATATTGTGTTTTGATGTCGAAGTTCTGTTTTATTATTTAAACTTTACTTTGTATATTGTGGTAACTGTTGTATTAATACAACGTATTTTGCAATCTAAGTTGTATTGTATGTTTTGCAATTTTTAGTCCTATCTTTGACCACCTGGTTCGTTGGTTCGTGAGATTATGGCAGGGGTGTAATACATATATATCCTTCTATACATTTGCGTTATATTGAACATATTTATTTTTCTGTAGTTTTGATGAAAATCAGGAGATCTATTAGTTATGATATATAGAATTAGTTATAGTCGTCTACTCTTGGGAGAGATTTCTATATTCAAGTCTCCCTGATTGTGATTGGTCCACATATAAGAAGTAACAATGATATTTGGGTCATTTGTAGGACCGTAAGAAACCAATATAATGAAAACAAAGAAATACTAAGCCTAAGCACTTTGAGAGGTGGACCTTCCTTTTTTCAGGGGCAAACATTAAATGATCAACGAGTATTATGTGAAACACAAGTTACAACAAGTTTATGACACCAACACTAGTGACCACGTGAGTGAGCTAATAGGAGAAAATGTAAATAAAAAAGGAATTTCTGTAAAAGTGCTAGGTTTCCTTCTGAAACCTAGCAGAGTGGTCAGAGTCAGTTAAAATCTTGTTAAATGTAAACACAAATAACAAGAAGGAACGCTGAATAATTATCAAAAGCAGCTAAAGCATAAACATTATATATAAAGAATCACCTTATAATGCGCTTAAGAACAAGAAAATGTTGAAGGTATATTTAGTATTTTCAACTTGAATAATATATTATATGACACATAGGCTAAATAGCCAGGACAAAGGAAAACAAGGCACCAGCACCCTCAGCTATTCTTAGCTGAATAACTAGACTGACTGTTAAATTTATGATGCACCCTCAGCTTGGCCTTTCTGATCTGTAGCCTGGCACTCTAACTTATATATACTGGAGGGGAGTATATTTTATGTATTGGTGTTTTTAAATGTCTTTTACTCCTTACAATGAATCTGTATTTATATAGGATTTCAACAATATGTAACAATAATATTACTAATTTATTTTTGTGAAATAAGGATAACAAATAGATGACCAATTTATTTTACTTTTTATAAAGTATGTAACAATCTACTTGCTGAACTAACCCGATTCAGTTCTGGCTTCAGCTTATGAATAAGTTACATCTTCTATAAGAAGGCTGTGTTCATCACTGGCCCTTGTTAAGATCTTCAAATAATTTGAATGGGCAATTACATCACACTCACCTAGGGCGTACTCGAACACGCTTGTTCTCTTAGGAGTTCTTAAAATTGCATGTTATTTCACTCGTGTCAGCAGTTTTCTTGTCGTGAAATCAATGTAAACTTGCTTGCAGTGAAGAAATAAGATCTTTGTGTCCCAAGAAATACTGCAGGTGAAACCAAGGTTTAAAATGCATCGCCACAATATATGCGGATATACTTTAAGAGGTAGGCTGCGTAGCCTTACTTAAACAAGCAAAGAACATTTTCCAATACATGGTAAGGTCATGTTAACTAGACATTTAGGTACTTCATATATCGGTAGCTTACCAGAGGTTTGTTCAAATCAAATAATCAAACATTATTCGATGAATCAGATAAATAGGAAAGCCTTTTGCGTAGGAACTTTGATGTTACTTAGTTCTTAATGTCAAAATCCATAAGTACTTGAGATCTCTTTTTTTTCAGCCATGGCATACTGGCTCATAGAATGGCTGTTTTTTTTTCAGGTACAAACGTTTAGCTCATAACTCTATATCTTGACCAATTTGAGATCTAATTATTATGGTAAATCTTACATTTAAAGACACCATCCCACTTACGCACTGATATATCAATAAATTCAGTTTATGATCTTGCTGATGTTCAACAATGAATTTGGTATTCTTGTGTTTACTGCTTGGACTTAATTATTCAGCAAACAAGCTGTTTAAAATACGAAAAATAGATAGAAAAAACAATCTATCATTCGATTCATTACTTGTCGCTGAGTTTTACTGGCTTAGGGAAATTCATCCCTCACCAGTAACAGTGGAAAAAGGCAAGACGAAAGACTGGCAGTAGTTATATACCGCAAGACCGGTGCACAGTGAGTAGCAGTAGTTATACACCGTAAGACCAGTGTATAGTGAGTAGCAGTAGTTATACACCGTAAGACCAGTGTATAGTGAGTAGCAGTAGTTATATACCGCAAGACCGGTGCACAGTGAGTAGCAGTAGTTATACACCGTAAGGCCGGTGTATAGTGAGTAGCAGTAATTATACACCGTAAGACCAGTGTATAGTGAGTAACAGTAATTATACACCGTAAGGCCGGTGTATAATGAGTAGCAGTAATTATACACC
>NW_013667115.1:264432-275221 GCF_000517525.1 Limulus polyphemus
GAGTAGCAGTAATTATACACCGTAAGGACCGGTGTATAATAGAGTAGCAGTAGTTATATACCGCAAGACCGGTGCATAGTGAGTAGCAGTAGTTATACACCGTAAGACCAGTGTATAGTGAGTAGCAGTAATTATACACCGTAAGGCCGGTGTATAATGAGTAGCAGTAGTTATACACCGTAAGGCCGGTGTATAGTGAGTAGCAGTAGTTATAAACCGTAAGGCCGGTGCATAGGTTGTGGCAATAGTTATACACGTAAGGCCGGCACATAGTTAGGGCGCTCGACTCGGAAACTGCTGGTAGCAAGTTCCAATCCCCGTCACCGAACATGCTCGTAGCCGTGGTGGCGTTATAATGTCACGATCACTATTCGTTGGTAAAAGAGTAACCCAAAAGTTGGCGGTGGGAGCTGTTGACCAGCTGCCTTCCATCTAGTCTATCACTACTACATTAGGGGCGGTTAGCGCAGATAGCACTTAAGTAGCTTCACGCGAAATTCAAACCAAAGGGTGACGCCCTCTCCTCGGCCAGGCGATGTGAGAAGATAGAAGTGATGACTGATCATAATGAATGTGTACGAAGGTAAAACTCGATATGCCAGGATAGTGGACAACGTAGTTTATAGTTTTTTCATTAACAATTTGTTTGTTGGTTTGAAGTTAAGCACAAAGCTACACAATGGACTATCTGTGCTCTAACCGCCATGGGTATCGAAACCCGGTTTCTAGCGTTGTAAGTCCGTAGATATACCGCTGTGCCACTGGGGGATTCATTAACAAAGTAGAAGGAAGACAGAATAAATATTGAAAGAACAAAAGAGATATAGTTTGTTAGATTCTGCATAGAAGTATCTTTATAAGCAGGCTCATCTGACTGCAAGAACATGACATAAAGGTTTAATAAATGTTCTATAGCTGGTAACATTTTCAATGGATGGCAAATAGGAAGAAAGATAAGGTGCCCAAAGGTGATATTACCGGCCCTGCAACAGCTGTTAATATACCGAAAATTAGATGTCTGAGATGTACTAGGATCTTTGGATAAGAGAAATGATAATAGAGTTCCTGAGTTGGACCAAGTAGGTGTATACTGAAAGCTATCTATAGGGCACGACACTGTTCTCGGTGGAAAAATGTGGCAGACGGAGAGACAAGACAGTGTAGCTAAAAGTCAGGGTTCGTTTGTTCTCTGAGTGTTTTAGTACAAAGCTAAACAATAGGCTATTCGTGTTCTGTCTACCACTGAGAATAGAACCCCGATTTTTGCTTTCTAAGTTCGTATACTTATCACTGATCCAATGAGGAAACAGGCAGTGTCGAATAAAGAATTTCTCCGAATACAGAAGAAAAGGTGGATTTAAGTCTCAGGAAGTTATTGTCAATCATTGGAGCACATAGAGTCAGTAGGAGATATTTTACCCCAGATCCACCAAATGGCCTTCCAGGTAAAATGTTTTTTAAGTATGTTTGGAAGATATTTGACTGTAATGAAGTGCCGTTTGAAAATGAAAAGACAATATTATGCTTCAAACAGTGGTGGAGTGTATGTATATTATATGTATGGTGTTTTGAAATGTTTTTACTCACCACAGTGAACCAATATTTTTATAGAATTTTAAGAACATGTTGTACTGACATATGTAGTATTGACTAACATAAAGGTAAAGAAAGACTGAAAGAATATGAATTTTCTGAACTGTCGAGGAACAAAAAGTAGGTAGTAGGGAAGAACGAGTGGGGTTAATATCAAACATGGGAGCAGGAAGACAGCAGAAGTTTATGATGTCAGTGTCAATAACATAACATAATGTTTATGGACAACAAAGGACTTATTGGTTCATCTAAGCTGTCTCATCCTTTAAACTAAACTAAAACTATTGAATAAAGAAACCCCCAAAGCCAGCCCTTATAATTCATATAATTATCAAGCTTTCTCTTAAACTCACTTAAATTTACTGCCTTCACAACATCCAAAGCCAACCCGTTGTAATGGCCAACCACCCTGTTAGAAAAATAAAACTGTCTGAGCTGAAGATGATTCTTACCCTGCCAAAATTTATATTTGTGCCCCTACTCCTACCATTCTCACCATTAAATATGAAAAAAGATGATGCATCAACACTATCAGTTCTCTTAACAATCTTAAATACCTCAATCAGATTCCCTCTAACTCTTCTTTTTCCAAGAGAAAACAATTTCAGATATCTTAACTTCTCACATGACAACCCCTCCATTCCAGACACTAGTAGCCCTTCTCTGAGCCCTTTCCAACAATTCAATGTCCTTCCTAAGATAAGGAGCCCAAGACTGAACACAATACTCCAAATGCGGTTTAATCAGTGAACTATACAATGAAATTACAACCTATTTAGACCTGTATTCAATATTTTTGTAGATACAACCTAAAATCCTATATGCCCTACCACTAGAAACATCACATTGCTTGAATGGCTTAAGAGACTGATCAACCACAAACCTAAATCCCTTTCTCTCTTAACCCTGTTAAGGTTATTCCGATCCAAGTTATACTTATAATTCAAATTATAATAACCCACATGCATTAGCTTGCATTTATTCTAATTAAAACCCATCTGCCATTTATTCGCCCAACTCACTAAATGATCTAAATCCTTTTGTAAAGCAGTAGCATCCTCTTCACAGCCAGCAATATCTAAGACCTTAATATCATCAGCATATTTAAGTAATTTATTGACCATTCCTTTATCTATGTCATTGATGTAAATCAAAAAGGGCAAAGGTCCTAAGACTGAGCCTTGAGGTACCCCACTTATGACATTAATCCAGTTTGATTCGTAACAACCTACTGCTTTCTTCCATCCAGCCACTTTTCTATCTAATTAGCTAACATATCCCCACATCTGTAGAGATAATTATTTTTACAAGCTTTTTATATGGTACCTTGTCAAATTCTTTCTGAAAATACAGATGCTCCCAATCCACACTCTTACCCTCATCTAGATAAGCAGTAAACTTATCATAGAATGTCAAAACATTTGTAAGGCAAGATTTTCCCTTAGTGAAACCATGTTGGTTATCCAATAAAATTCCAAACTTTGTTAAATGACTTTGCAAAGCATATTTTATCAAACTTTCCCAAACCACTTCCACAACGGATGTAAGACTAATAGGTCTATAATTACTGGGACACTTTTTATCACCTCCTTTGAAAAGAGGAGTAACATTAGCCAACTTCCAATCCTCTGATACCTGCCGCCTATTTAAGGACTTACACAAAAAAGAGTAGCAATCCAATCCCTAACCTACATCAAAATATTATTTGGCCCAGAAGCTTTATCTTTCTTTAAACTTTCCAACTTTTTTCTTAACTAGCTCAGAATTAATGTGATCCTCTTGTTCGATTTTGTTTCCATCAATCAACTGTTGAAGATGAGGAATATTGGTTAAGTCTTCATTAGTAAAAACTGAAGAAAAATCAGAACTTAATAGCCCAACCATCCTATAATCATCAGATATAAGCCTTCCTTTATAATGTCTCAAAGGTCATACCCCCACCCTAACATGTTGTTTACTGCTAATGTATTTATAGAAATACTTACTGTTAATTTTTATATTTTCAGCCAAAACGTTTTACAGACATCCTTTTTGATGTCCCAATTTCCTGTTTAACCAACTTTCTTGATCTTCTATAATCGTCTAAATGTACCGTCATACCATTCCATTTAAAATTTCTTGAAGTTTGGGACGTTTTTCGTTAATTTTATCCCTTATACCTTTTGTGAACCAACCTAGTTTTTACGTTCAACCACCCTTTTCTTTCTATAAGGAATATTTTACCTCGAGTATTTAAACATTTATCATTAATAATTGTCCACATTTGATCAGTGTCTCCAAATATCTCAGCTGCCCAATTCACAACAGACAATTCTGTCACATCCCTTCTTCAAAATGTGCTTTTTTGAAATTTGTAACCAAAATATCATTATTCCTGATCTTCATATGCAGCAAAACATCGAACCTAATAGAAAACTGATCACTTGCACTCAAATATTCTTCAATTTCCACCCTCTCACCCATTTCTATATGAGAACTTAACAATAAATCTAAAATAGCATTGTTTTAGTAGATTACTTTACCAACTGGTGAAGAAAACCATCTTGAACAGTTTCCAAAAAACCTTCTCTCTCATGGTTTGACTCTACCATTTCCCAATCTTTATGCCTGAAATTAAAATCACCCACAATTGTAACTTCATTAACAGCTGAAATCTTAATCTCACTGTAAAGTTTCTCGTTAATTTAATCAGTATCATCTGGTGGTCTGTAACAAGTTCCCACTAAAAGCCTTTTCCCTTTATACCCACTAATAAAAACCGAAATTGATACATATAAAGTCACTCCTCTCCTTCTCTTTAGTACTTTATCCCTAGTAAATAACTTATAACCCTCTATTTCAAAGAAATTTCCGTCATCAAAATTGTCTAAATTTAACCATGTTTCAGTTATTCCCATTATATCAAAATCCTCCATTCCTCCTAGCGCTCTAATGTCATGTATTCTATTTCTTATACTTCTAGCATTACAATAGTAAGAATTAAGCTTACCCTTAGAACCACCTTTATACTCATTTCCTATGCTAAACTTTTTTCTACATCACAATTATTTTGCACGTAGTTTATTCTGGCCCTCACCACTGTCTAGTCCTAATTTAAAACTTCTCTTACAGCTGAGTTAATGGCTTTGAAAACAAGCCATCCCCTACCCTATTCAACTGTAAACCATCCATTCCAAAAAGCTCCCTTCTCCATTAAACTGATCACACAGTCCAACCAGCCAATCTGCTCATCCTTACATATTAACCTAGGCCTAGCATTCAGCCCTAGTGACCTACTTATAATTTCATCCTCAAAATTAATTCTTGGCAGTATCCCTGACACAATTAAGTTATGGTTCTTTTCTTTAACTGTCTTTATCGACCCCTTGTACTTATTAATTAGCTTCTCTGACCTACTTTTTCCTACATCATTACCACTACACGCACAACAGAAGCTGCATCATTGCTAGCCCCCCCTTTATTATATCTCTTGATCTGTCAGTTATATTCTTCACCCGTGCCCCTTGGTAGCATAATATATTTCTTTTCCCACTATTTACCCCACACACTATCCTATCCACATGCCTTGTCAAAGAAGAACTTGTAACTATAACCTCCTTAAGTTTATCATCCACATCATTCTCTGTCACTTTTGTTTTCCTTACCTCCAATAGTTCCTCATCTGCACAAGCCAAGAGCTGAAATCTGTTGCCCAATATAACATGCTCAATACAATTAAATCCTCTACTTTTAGTACTAATAGTACTGTTTCTAACTTAGTTGATGTATTCCTTACATATAAAAGCTCAAGGTTCTCTTGAAATCCTGCTGCCATTTCCCACAGTTTACACTTCTCTTTATCTAACGCCTCTGCTTTTAATTAGGATAGCCTCCAACATTTTCACCGCTAGCTTTCTTAAAAGTATATTTATGCCTTTAGGATTTTTTGTCGTCAATGTGGTTATCCAGTAATTTTGTTTTAATTGGCTTTCAGCTTTATATTTGAAATTAACGTTTAGAACTTTCAGGGGAAAGTAATGAATAAGAATAAAGTTTTGGGCAACAGGATGATCTCTTTCAGTGGAGGACTTGTGGTTGTTGAACCATTATCTAACTGTAGTTTGGGTTTATCCCAAACATTGAAATTAGTATTACAGAATTGAGGTAAACAGATACAGTTATACGTTTATTACTACCATCGTTTCGTTAGTAAATTAGTATTGTTTTGCATTATATAAGATATTGAATGTTTGTGGTAGAGCAGTTAATATGATTGATTTCGGTGGAATGGTGGTATAGTGCAAATGTCTAGTACTATAAGAGGTATAAGTACGTGCAAACATATCTTGCAGAGATATTCGTCACTGACCTAGAAAAAAAAATATATATATATCAAACTACGATTTCCAAAAATGTGACAATATTTATGGTTTGAAAATAGTGATTGTTGTTGATTTCAAAGTTTCTTACCATTAATAATAGGCTGGTGAAATCAGTTTGTTGGAAGTATTTACCTTTTTTAGCTGAATTATTAAGGTTTCTAGGCCTTCATCATGTGGAATACTAGGGTACAAAAAGAAATGCCCATTTTGAAGAGAAGAGAAGTATAAATTAAGAGAGCACTAAATGTTGATAGCTTAAATTAACTTGTATCTTTGATGGACGAATGAAGAATTTGAAGAATATCTCTTTTTATGGCAGAGATGTTAGAGATAATAGAAGAATTACTATGTTATTCAGTTTAAAACTTTTGAGGACAAAGTTGGGAGATCACTTACCTTGAACCTTGTCTTTCTTTTTCAATGGGTTTTATACGATATTCAAGGTGTGATTCACTGTTTTGCTAAAAATGTGGTAATTGTTGGAAACTAGGAAATATCGCTTGTGATAGAAAAAGTCTTGGATACTCAGTTTTTTGGAAAATTCAAAAAGTTTGGGTAAAACTTTGGACTGATCTAGATTCTTTAGAATAGGGCCAAAATGAAGGCTTTTACTAAGTGTCGGAGAAAATTCTATAATAAAAAATTTATAATATTAGACAGAATTTGGAGATATTGCTGGCTAGGGTGTTTTGTATTATTGATAACACCGATCTGATGAATCAATGCATTCTAATCATTACGAATTTTTTTATGGCAAAGCATACTTCTACTTAAATCAGTACATTAAATTAGTTATATTATTGACTATGCTAACTCTTAATTCTGATCTACGTAGGTAGGTTACTTTAATCAGAAGTTTTCGATAATTATTATTATAACTGGGGTTTTAGGAATTGGTAACGCTTATTGTGGTACTCTAAGAACTGGTAAAATTAATGGTAATTATAAGTGGATCTGTGATGAGGAGATTTGTGGTTTTTGGTATGTAACAGTGACCAGTGACAGAGATTTGCATAGATTTTTGTTTGAAACAGTAGTTTGCTTTGTGGAAGAAATTTTACTTTTTACTGTTGTATTATCCAGACAAAAACAAGGAAACTTGATATATTATTCGGTTTGTTCAATTCTCATTGTTTTTACCAAGGAAATTAACAGTTTTTTCATAAAAGTCTTTAGTGATTTTTAGAAAGTGTAATGAGTTGTATTTAAAAATAAAGTTCTATTATTTTTACAAAAGTCATGATCATCGTCTTCTATGGTGATTGGAAGTTTAATTCTGAGAGATTTGGAAATGAATGAATTAGTTTTTTAAGTTGTGAGAGATACGTTTAAAGTGTTGACGGAGGCGAAGTTGCTTTTCTAAAAGTTGCCGTAGCTTTAAATAAAAACAGGGTTCTTTCAGGTGGTCTAAGGGTACTTACTGCTTTTGAAGGAATTGTAGTCAATTAAATTGAAAATAAGAGGCCTGGTTTCAGATGAGAGAATTTCATTAGTGAGTGTTTTAGAAGAATCTGCTTCACTGATGTCTAAATCAGAAAGATAAGTCCGCTGATACGTGTGCCATGGTGAGAAGAATCTGGATCTAAAGGTGGCTTATAGGTGCTGGTATCAAAAGCAGTTGTTTTACCTTAAATGAGGGGTCGAAGGGTAGGAGGGTAAATTTAAGAGTGGAATGGCAGAAGAGGAGAGGGACTTGGGGATGATACAGAAGAAGAATCACTGAGGGAAGGAGAATGAGAATACTTTCGTAGAGTAATGGAAAAAGTTGATGGAAATTTCAATGGAACCATAAGAGGCAGAAGAGATGTTGAAATAAAGTAGTTGAAAGGTAGTAAAAGTGCACTGACTTTGTTCTGTTCTTTGTCTTTTGTGTAAAAAAACCAACTTCGTGTTTATTTTACATTATAAGCTTTAGTTGTCTTTTTCATTGTTATTTAAGTTCTGAACTTTAATTTTAAAATATTCACTTATGAATAAAACCATTTTATTCTGTTATATCACTTAGTTACTTGATTTTGATTGCTCATGTTGTTATTTTAAAAATAAAATATACAATTTGTTTAGAACTTTCATTCTCGTCTAATTTTTTTCTTCAACCATCTTAAGTACCCGTTGTATCTTTCACAATTAGATCTTGTTCTGCGGATCAACGTGCTTATTTTTTTTGTTCCTCGTCCAGGAATATCACAATTGTCGTAATTTTGTGTACTGTTACATCAGGCTAAGAAACATGTAAAATGAAGACAAAATACAGTAAATACTAAATCATTATTCAGTTTAAATGTTAGTATCAATAACTAGCCAATATTAGATTAAGTTTGCTTAATACGTGCAACAAGTAATCAAAGTATGCGTTGTTTTTGTTTTTATCTTAAAATATGCCTTAGTGTGGACATGCTACTCATAGGCTGTTTATTATTGTGGTCATCGCGACTGGAAAGACATTGAATATCTTTATGTAGCAATAAAAATTCATAGAACGTATAATTACAACCTTTAAATATCTTACATCAAGAAGCCTACGCTCTTTTGGTTAATACAGACCTTATAGTCACATTTAGAACTACTGCTTGGTAGCTTAGAAGGTTATAAAACAAGAGTCGTCACGCTGGATGAGTTTAACCAATGTGATCATTCAAGTATTGATCAAACCACCGGGGGAAAAGGCTCCAGGTTTCCATGGTAACATACAATCCCATCATCCTGAAGCTTTGCTTTACTCATGCAATCACTTAATTGCCGGCTTGTTTCTAGAAGTGAATCAACTCCTCATGCAATGGTGGTTTATGCGTAGGATAGAAGCAGGTCATTTAACATGCCGCCCTCGTTAATAAAGAGTCGCCTTCGGAAAATTTGGCATTTTCCTGTGTTCATTCTCCTTGCCTGAAGTCAACTAAATACGTTGCTATGGCAACGTATTTGGAAGAACCGAGGCGAGAAAACCCACTATAAGAATTGTGCCACTGTTTCCAAATTCCGCTATATCAAGAGAATAAAATATTTTGATAAATCTGCTTTATTTGTTTATGTAAAAAATATTAGTTAGTTTTCTAGCCTTCTAAATAAATAAAACATCAAATAACCCTCTGAAAATATATATATATATATATATATATTATACAATTGCAGAAAATGCTTGCATATATTATGGGCACAGAGTTATAACAACAATAACCGCTTTAGGATAGACATAAAACTGAGATCGAAATCACTAAAAAAGTTATGTTAAATTGGTACACTTTATTATTGCGGTAATTGTTGAATTTCTTTTGTAGCAGAAAAACTCATAGGACCCATATTTACAACCTTTGATGATCTTCTAAAACTGACACTTTGAAAACTAAGGATAAAGTTCCTGAATCGATGATGCTTATTATAAACAGTAATTTTTATTTGGAGATGAGTTCAAAATATATTCAAGGACTTATTACATCGTTAAGAAGCAGCAAACAATGAATGTGATGAGGTTGCTGAATGTCGTTCAATGTTTTGCTTATCAACAAACGAACAACTGAAACTTAGCCTAATACTTAGAGTGCTGTGAAGGTTTATAGTTGAAGCTTCCATATGCTACTGAAAACGCACTCCGCACTTCTAGTTGTGGAATCATTATAAAAAGCGGCAATCAGGTGCTCGTGATTCCTTACCTTTCCTTGCTCTAGCCTACAGTTCTAAACCAGAAATCGATATACC
The DNA here is from genome assembly GCF_000517525.1 of Limulus polyphemus. NCBI lineage: Eukaryota > Metazoa > Arthropoda > Merostomata > Xiphosura > Limulidae > Limulus > Limulus polyphemus. The sequence continues at coordinate 274,080 of NW_013667115.1, forward strand.
TGGACCTTGTGATTCGTGACCTAGACGTTTAACCAATGTATCGTATAAGGTCCGGAGTTCAAGCTGAAAAATACCAAATATCGTATACTTTTCATCGCTGTAAGTTTTTACTGTGCGCTTTAAAGAATCTATGAAAAGTAGTAAAATTAGCTTTTTATTTTTGAGTGTTATGCGGATCGTTTCCTATTCCCCTTTTTTAGAAACATAAATTCAGTCTGCTGGTTTTTTATTATAATATCAACTCTCAACTTTCTCTTATGTTATATGACTTATGCGCTATGTACAATACAAAAAGTCAATTATTCTAATAGTTTCGGATATTAATCCTTCTTTCTTCAAGGGTGAATTGAGAATGAGCATGAAATGTAAAGTGTGAAAGTTAAACAATATTCACGCTTTATATTATTTTCAATTGACCACGGAAGAAAAAAAATCCTCGGTTTTTCAGGTTTCTTGCAACATGATTTATGGACTTTTTGAATCTTCACTTATTTTCATAGTGCCGTAAATAGATTAAACATATGTACACTTATAACTCCTTTTCTTATATACTTCAATATTCTTATGTGGTTGAATGGTAGAAACATGAAGAATAGTAGGAAGTTCCACTCATGATGAGCTATCGATATCTAAATACCTTATTATTATATGTACTTAATAGAAACAACAAAACAAAAACGTCATTGTAACTTCATAAGCTAAATCTACTACATGTGCTGCTAGAACTTTTTATAGCACTCAACCGGATAGTATCAAGTTTAGTTTACTGTTTTATAGCACTCAATCGGATAGTATCAAGTTTAGTTTACTGTTTTATAGCACTCAATTGGATAGTATCAAGTCTAGTTTACTGTTTTATAACACTCAACCGGATAGTATCAAGTCTAGTTTACCGTTTTATAGCACTCAATCGGATAGTATCAAGTTTAGTTTACTGTTTTATAGCACTCAATTGGATAGTATCAAGTCTAGTTTACTGTTTTATAGCACTCAATCGGATAGTATCACGTCTACTTTACTGTTTTATAGCACTCAATCGGATAGTATCACGTCTAGTTTACTGTTTTATAGCACTCAATCGGATAGTATCACGTGTACTAAGTCTCTATTCTTTAGCATCTTTCTTTAGACTCAACAGTTGG
>NW_013667116.1:0-14012 GCF_000517525.1 Limulus polyphemus
GTATATATATATATATATATATATATATATATCGGTAGCAACTGAGTAGAGTAACAATTACTTGAACAGTAAGTATGGCTTCTGATTTTCAGTGTATATTTTTAGCTATTAGTGAATTTAAGTATACAGCCAGAATTTGTTTTCTGAGCTTTAGGTGTTTTTTTATACTTATTGCACGAGATTGTTTTTTGTATAACGAGTCTGGAGTGTAGCTTGAAATCCCGCGATTCACTCTACCCTAATCGTTCGCACCCCCTCAAAGATCATTTGCATCCCAAATTTTGGGAAGCGATGGCCTAAGGACAGTGCCGTATTTAGACTTGGTGAGGTCCTAAGCTATATAAAGCTTGGAGGCCCCTTGTTAAAAAGTTACATTAGAAGTCTCACAAAGGTGCGTACCAAAACAGGACCTTGGGTCGCCCCCAAAAAATTTAAAACATATATATATATGCCTTTTAATTATTTAATAGCAAGGTATTTAAAGTGAAAAATACAAATTATTTTCAAATGAATGCATTTTAAAAGCAAAAAAAAAAAATCTGAAATGTTGTGAGGCCCCTGCGGACTGTGAGCCCCTAAGCTGTAGCTTGTTTAGCTTATGCCTAAATCCGGCACTGCCTAAGGATTTAATATTCTTTGCTAACACAGCCTAGCATAGCCTGGTGGTTAGGACACTCAACTCAGCATTTTGGTCTTTTAATAGACCAGGGAGGGTCAGGTACAAGAAGGTCTCTTCCTCCTTTCAGAACTATAATTTTAATGTTGTTGAATGTTTATGTGGATACGATATGAGGGTCGGAGTAAACCGCACTTGCTCCGACCTCCTTCAGGGCAATGTCCATATAGGTATCTTCATGTTTATGTGGATACGATATGAGGGTCGGAGTAAACCGCACTTGCTCCGACCTCCTTCAGGGCAATGTCCATATAGGTATCTTCATTTACATTCTTGTGTTGTGCATAATATATCTTAATTCGGTGTTGTGAAGTCTTACATATATGCGGACAACACATTTCACACGTTTCAAACTAATATAATACATTTTACATAAAATACCATGTAAATGTGTTTGTTTGAGTCCAAACTAGTGTATGGTTTAAGGTCTAGTAATAGGTGGCCTTATTAAATCCTTATTTCTAAAATAAATGTTCACAGGTTAGAGGTATTTAGGCCTACTTCCATCATGTATGTAGTAGCGATCACGTTCACAGAATAGGTCAATCATTTGTCAATTTTTTCCCAAAGTAGTTTATAGTATTATACAATAGTCTATCGGTTATTGTTTGTATGTTTGCGTAGCTGTGCATAACGTTTGATAAGGTACTGCGGGGGACTTTAGATGCTGTAATAAGTGTGTTTTGTATAGACTGTAGTTTATTTATGTGTTTGAGAGCTATGTTTATTCACGCGGGGCATGCATATTCTATGATGGGACGCATATATGTTCTGTATATTTTAATAGTGTTGTCAGGCGATATTCCATGGTTTTTACCTATTAGACTTCTTGGATAATTTGTACGTTCCAGATTTTTGCTGATATATTATTCGTATCTTTTACCTACATCAGTTTTGGGTCAAAGGTTAATCCTAAAAATTTTGCAGAGGTTGTTGGTCTGGAGAAGTGTTCCATTCATGTATAATTTAGGTGTTTTTTTGTGTGTTTTGTTAGTCTTGTGAAAGTGAGTAATTGGTTTTCAGGAACGTTTATTTTTATTCGATATTTTGGCAATATTCTTCTATATTATTTAATAATGGTTGTAAATTTGCTGCTGCTAAGGATGGGAAGGTGGGGGCACTTTTACAGACCGCGAATTGTGATGCAAACCCATGATTAGGGTCTTTTAAAGGCATATTGCTCACGTACATGATGAATAGAATAAGACTAACTACCCCTCCTTGGGGGACACTGCCTGTGGAGTGAATGACTCAGAGTAGGTTCCCCTGACATTTATTTTGCATGTTCTATTTTCCAAGAAGTTAGATAGCCAGCGAATAATCACCCGCGGTAGTTCCAATTCCGTCATGCGGAACTTAAGACCATTGTGCCATACAATGTCGAAGGCTTTCTCGATGTCGAGAAAGCAGGCGACAGTGCATTTATTTTTATTAAAGCTATCAATTATTGTTTCTGTTAATCTAACCAAGTGATCTGTCTGAATTTTCTAAATCCATTTTGGATTTCTGGTAATTTTGAAGTAACTTCTAGGTAATTTGAGAGACTATTTCTTATTATTCGTTCGAGAATTTTTTCCTACACAGCTTGTCAGGCTGATCGGTCAGTAGTTGTTTCGTTTATTTGCTGGCTTTCCTTCTTTATGGAACATTAGTACAATCGCTTGCTTCCAAGAAACCGGGATGTATCCAGAACTTAGTGATAAATTAAAAAGCGCTGTGAGGTGTCCATAAAGTCTCCGAGTGCCTTTTTTTGGGGAGGATAGCCTATATGCCGTCTTCTCCTGGTGCTTTGTTTTTGATAGCTTTTATTGCTAATTTTACCTCCGTTTCTGTGATTGTTTTAGTGAGCGGATATGTAATTGTGTTTTCTGTTTCATCAAATCTCATTATTGTATTTTGTATGTTAACTGGGAATTTTGGTGTGTACATGGTTCTGTTTAGTTTAATGTGGTTGTTAACTTTGTTGAAGAAGTGTACATTCATGTCCGGTTCTTGGTGTATTTTGAATGTGTTTTGTAGGTGTTCTTTAAATACCTTGGCCTTTTCAGTGTTTGTGTATGCTGTCTTATTTTGTGTTTCTAGAGGTGGGTAATTCACAATCTGTTGATCGCGGTTTCGAATTCCGTCACCAAACATGTTCGCCCTGTCAACCGTGGGGGCGTTATAATGTGGCAGTCAATCCCACTTATCGTTGGTAAGAGTAGCCCAAGAATTGACAGCGGATGGTGTTGATTTGCTGCTTCCTTCTAGGCAATGACTTTTAAATTAGGCTAGCACAGATATCTCTAAGTACCTTTGCACAAAATTCGACAAACAAAAACATTCTCTCCAGCCAACTACAAGACTGCATTAGGAGTAAAACTTTACTCGTTTTTGTAATAAATATTGGAATTGTTTACAACCCTTTGCCCAGTCTCTTTCTTGTGTGTAAAGACTCAGTCAAAGGCAGAGAAAATACAGGCACTGCTGTGTAATATAGTATCGGACGAATTCCTCCTGTTGTTGTTGTTCCAGTATACTGAGAATATCACATATGACTTTTGAATGTAGTGACAATTTTGGTACAGCACGTTCAAGTTAAGCCGAACAACATTATAACGTACGTAGGATCGAAACTGGATTACGTAAAAACAAATATACAACACAAAATAAAACTAGTTTTATTACCTCCGCCACCGAAGGTGGACTGAGGTTATGTTTTTACCCTTGTGTGTGTGTGTTTGTCAACAATATTTCTCGAAAACGGCTGAACGGATTTAGAGAAAAGCTGGTATACATTTGGACTATGACCCAGTTTAGAAGTAATTAGCTTTTGGAGGGTCAAGGTCACTCTATAACTATGATCGGGTTTTGATTATACTTGGTGGACATATGTAGAATATTATTCATCATAGTCCTGCCAAAAATAGTCCATGTTCGTTGATAACGACGGACATACGAACACATATGATCAACGCTGCGTGGCGGAGGTTTATTCTCCACTGAGTGCCCCTGTATTACAGGCAGACTTATCAATGCTATAGTTTATGGACTGTTTAAAGATATGAAACAATATCCAAAGGCATTGCTACTTTAACAAACTCGAATCATGTAATATGTTGATTTTAATGTTTATATTTCTTGGCACTCTGTAACAATTTGTTTCATTTTCCGGAAGATTTTGAAAAATAGTATTTAAAAGAATCTTGTTTATCAGATATATTTTGACGAATTCTAGAAATCTTTTATAAGATAAACGATTCCGTGATTCTACATTAAAAAAAAGTTTGTTTCGACATTTGCAAAAATATAAATATCATAAAACAGACCTCAAAATCGGTGACCCAAAGCATCTGTAGAATACACCAGCTTGCAGGACTCTGCCTCTGGATTTTATTTTTATCTCAATGGGTAGGGCATTCTGTTACTAACCATAAATGACGTCCCACAAAAATATTGTAATAATCCAAAGGTCCCTAAGCCTATTGCAATTTCTACAGCTGAACGCATTCTGATAAACGAGCCAATGCATGTTTGTGAAACCAAGCGTATGTCCTATTACTACGCATTTCCAGGATATTTTAAGAATTGAGTTAGCAACGAAAGTTTGTTATTATAATGATACAGCGGTATAGGCACTGGGGGGAGGGGAACAAACATTAAGGTTGAAGTTATGTAGAGAGAGAGCAAGCGGGAAGGGGAAATTGTCGCTCTCAAGTAGATGAATTTAAATTACATGGGACTAAAACAACAGCAAATATCCATTTAGAGATTCTAAATTAAAAATAAATGATACGTATTTATGTCTTGTATAGTGGCCTTAATTTTCACTACTTGCCCAATAACAATACGTTTCATGTGTAACTGATATCTGACAAGTTCAGGTTCGTTGAAAGTTGCTGCCCCTGGCAAAAAGAATATATTATAAACTAATATACCGGAACGCAGAAAACAACTAAACAATAGAAGTGATGTAACAGATTGCCGTGAAAAACGTGTATATTAATATTGTATTTAAAGTTAGATTGCATATAAGTGTTGAAAAGCTATGGAAAATGTGACCTCATCACATACTTAGAAGTAAAAGTGTGGGGGGTGCACCATGTATTACACTGAACACAGCTGGAACCAACAGAGACGTTTTTTCATATAACGCAAACGAAGATAAGCACGGGTTTAAACCTTCAATCACACAAAATTTGGAAATTGTTTTGCATATAAGGATTTGCCTCGATAGCTTCCTCTGTTCCGAATTAGTGTGTTGGGATGCGGATCGAAGGTTCTAGGTTTCATAATGTGATGCTGCTGGATACTTCCAGTTGTGGGTGTGTGATAAAAGCAATAGCCAATAAAACTATTTTGTTAAAACAACTCGACAAAGCCCCCGTGACGACTGGTGCTGCTGAATGACCGCTTTCTCCGTAGCCAGTGCTCCCCAGTGGCACAGCGGTATGTCTGCGGACTTACAACGCTAGAAACCCGGTTTCGATACCCGTGATGGGCTGAGCACAGAAAACCCATTGTGTAGCTTTGTGCATAACTACAAACAAACAATCCATAGCCAGTAGTTCAAAATTAGGAACAACTATATCTACATCGGCGAGCCCCCCTGTGGCACAATGGTATGTCTGCGGACGTATATTGCTAGAAATCGGGTTTCAATACCCGTGATTGGCAGAGCACACATAGCACTTTGTGTTTAATATCAAACAACAACAAACTAAGGGATGTCAAACTTGGACACAAAGTGATATGTGGTTATACGTCCAAGTTTGACATCTCTTAGTTTGTTGTTGTTTGATATTAAACACAAAGTGATATGTGGCTATATGTTTAATATCAAACAACAACAAACTAAGGGATGTCAAACTTGGACGTATAACCACATATCACTTTGTGTTTAATATCAAACAACAACAAACTAAGGGATGTCAAACTTGGACGTATAACCACATATCACTTTGTGTTTAATATCAAACAACAACAAACTAAGGGATGTCAAACTTGGACATTTAGCCACATATCACTTTGTGTTTCATATCAAACAACAACAAACTAAGGGATGTCAAACTTGGACGTATAGCCACATATCAACAAGGTGTCATTCAGCTTGAAAAGTTCGATTCCTTACTTTGATAGAAGGTTTATGCGTCAAAAGCTTACTCCACTATTTAATACAAATGATATATTTTTGAATGGGTGGCCCTTGTCATAGTTGGAACAGCTATAAATTTCACCTCCCATAATCAATTTAAAATATATCTTTAGTCAGATACACTTAGGTAATTTTTCAAACTTTAGTGCAAGTATTCTGCGTGTAGTTTGATATTTTTTGTTAACCGAATATCGGAAGCTCGTGAACATGTATTAACCTTTTTACTTAGGTAAAGGTTGCGTATGCCAACAGCTAAAAACTCGTATCACTTTATCCCTGTGTATGTTTCTCTTTGTGAGGTGCGAGTTCATCTCGAGGGATAACTCGATACTCTTCGGCACGAGTTAAAGGGTTTTCTCTTATATAAATGTTATGCAGAATTGTGGATGACGTATGCAGCATTGGGTTCTGTTATACTGCACCTTCACATTTTGTCTGAATTTGGCGCAATGATATTGGATTTTGTGGATATTTCAGGTAGCAGACATTAAAAGTGACTGGAGAGCTGTAAGTAAAAAGTGGCACAAACACAATGTTTGTGAATAAGTATTTTGTTCTACATATTTATATGCGTTTATTTGTTTCTTTTGCTGGCTGAGCTTAAAATTAGTCTCTGCATTACATCACCGAAACTTGTATTGTTGCAGATACTTTTATATTTATCTGTCAAACATCAATGTACATAAATATCAAAGTTAAAAACTAACGTGTTGGTACCACGAACAAATGATTTGTTATTTAAGGTTGAGTTTTGTAGTAAATGTTGGAGACTGTAGAAATAACACCAGAAACCCAATGATCTTGTTTTCTGTCATTATGCTTGAAGGGCAGAAAGGGAGTTGTGTTCCAACAGAGTACAAAAAATAATGAAAACTGTATAAATCACGCGAAATATACGTCATTTTGCTATATTTTCTGTCTGAGTAATGTTTTTGTGTTTATATGATGTAGATTGCAGTATTACCGAGATAAACATGGCAGTCTGGACTGACTATGTTATGACAGCTGTCGTCCCTTCTGCACTGCTATGTTAGACTGTGTATATGTAAAAGTTGGATGGAAGTTTATAGTAGAATAGGTTATTTCTAACCATTTTCCTCTATGACTACTTTTTTCTTGATATTACTAGAGTTGAGCAATTCTAACTCTTTAATGCTGTGCTTGGTGACTTTTCCGTCAGATTTTTCTGGACCTCAGCTGAACTTGAAGCAATGAACGAAACTGGACTCAAGTTGTGCTCAGTAAAACAATCTTTATTCCAAAGACTCAAACAACAATAAATTAAATATAAGTGTAAAGTGTGGCACCTTTATTGGAGAGAGATTTGATCTTAATAAAGGTGTTATAAGTTAAGTTATGTTGATAATAAGTTATATTATTTTAACAGGTTAAGTTAGTTATGTTATTATCATTATATCTCCACCTGAGAAAATAAGGCATTGTGGTAAACCGATTGTCAGATAGGTCCACTTTATGATGGAAGGATCAAGTAGGAAATTTATGAAGTAGTTTGAATTTGACTAACAACCGAGTTTTAAGTTGAGTGAGAATTATATAGACTACATACGTGATGTAAAGTGCAAACAATATGCATTCGAAGACAAAGCAATTAAAGTAATTCAAAACACGTCACATGATAAACTCTTCACGGATATAAAGTATTACATCAAAGGGAAGTTAAATAAATAAACAAAAATAACTTACAACACATATTTACAAAATTCTCACTGAGAAGTAGCAAAAATGTTTATGTTGAGGAAGCTCCCAGCTGTTGTTACCCATATCACTGTCCAAGCTAATTTTGACTGCTTTCTAGCCATGTAACAAGTTATCTCACGTATGACTTCTATAACCACGTTACACATCACTGACACATTAATATTTGTCCAGAGTAAACCACAAAACATCACTTGTGTACACAGAGGTAATGTCAATCCCTTTGCTACATACATTCATGCAGTCCACTGTTCCTGGGCTTGATCTGACCAGCACAGAATGAATTTCTCACACAACACCAGCTCACCAGTTGCAAAGGAAAAACTGATGGATAAAGTGTATAATACATCTATCCCAAAGATACCAATTCTAGATCTGAGGTCATAGATAACTACCTTCTTTATGTGACATTTTCTGGATGAGCGAGTGACTTACCTCTCCTCTAACATCTATTTTGTTATCATTTACAAGAATGAAGTTAGTATCCACTGGCTGGAGTGATGGTCTCACTTGAAGTACTTGGTATATCTCGAGATAGACTAGTATTAGGACTGTTCCTGTGTCGACCAGGAACTTAACCTCTCTTCCTTGTACTATCACAGGTGCATACGAAACTTCCCCGGACTTGAGAGAGCTAGGCTGACCACTAAACTCTTTAGTGTAAGCAATCTGTTGAGTTAATTTAAGCTGATAGCCAGACCTGACTTGGGCTCTATCAGTTTTCTATAGTATTTGCCACAATGTCCACCACTTGTTGTTAGTATCCTTAACCTATTGAGTCATTATCTGATACTGATAACTTTGCTTACTTTGTTGATCTACAAATTACTGTCATTATGGATTGCCTGCATCTGTTGAGAGCAGCTGGAACCAATAATCCTGTTACTTTTGCTGACCAGCAAATAGTACAGACAATCATCAGCCATTACACCACCAGATCACAAGCATATATTTCATTCTTCTCATCCTAGATGATATCCAAGTAGGCATCATTGGCATGTAATCCATGGGAAGACCTGGATAGCATTGTCTCCTCACTTGAAACCAGTGTAGTTTAACACACAGTGCCAGAATGTGGGTGGCTGTTTAACTCTCAGTGTGGGTCTCGTCAATCATGGTGGGTGTGTCTGAGTAGAGCAGTCAGTCTGAGGTGAAGTCAAGATAGCTGTCACTGCAGGCTTTTTTTTCTCTAACAAGTGACCCACAATATATCACTTCATACTGGATCATAAAGGAAACTACCTCTGTCAAGGTTATAATATCCCTCACATCCAAAATTGCCTCATGGTTTTGCTGAGAAGACTTAAACAAACTTATCGACAAGGATGTCCTCAAAATCTGCAGTTGCCATCACAGAGAAGGCTTTACAGAGAAACTGGCACAGATCATTTATGTAGAAGGCCAGTTCTTTGGTTCTTATCATTTTCTAAACCTTGAACTTGGCCCAATAGATCATCCAATTCTTTACAAGGTTGAATTGATGGTGCAAATTAGAAACAACTATATCCAAGTCCTCCTGTTGCTCCTCCCCAAAGTGTTTGATCATATAATAGGCTGGGTCCTCCAGGCTTAGAATCAAGTATTGGACTACTGTCTGTTGAGTCCATCTATTCCAGGCAGTTATCTACCTAAACTCCATCCTGATGATGTGTACCTGATGATGACAAAACCTTGTCGAAACGTTGTACATTTGCTGTTATGTTAAACTTATATTCAAGTTTTTCTTCATTACCCATTCAAGCCGTCTCCAGCCATTATTAACATTCAGCTTAATTAAGCATCTTCGCGAACATGAAACGTTAACATACAAACATGGGAATGTAAACCAACAATACACTCTCCTCCCAAATAAAAATGTCAATGTTTCCATGGGTGATTGAGCTTGTGCAATGTCCTACTTGTCAATCGAATTTAAAATGATAAGGAGTCTTCCAAAGGCACACACACGAAAAAAGTACACATTATAGCAACAAACTAGAAACCAATGACCTTGTACACCGGTGTACAGTCATGACTGGGTTTTTCCCTTCCTTACTTGAACAGGAATTATTACTACATATTTCACAGTGGTTATGTAAGGTACAGACGTATTGGGTGGTTTGAATTTAATACTTTAGGACGTTTAGTCAAGTAGAACTCACAAAGAAAATGATAAAGTAAGAGTATATTCTAATGAAAGAATACTTCATAGACACGTGCTTGTACGAATGTTAGCAGTTTGTTGTTCTACAATTTTTGCGCATAGCTAAACAAAGAGCTACCTGCACTGAACAATCCCCAAATTTGAACTGAGATAGTAAACGGGAGGCAACTTGTAAACAGCACCCTCCGCCAACTCTCTTGGGCTACTACTTTATGATCAAATAGTGGAATTTTATCATTACTCTCATAACGCATCCAAACTAGGGAGCTCTGAGTTTTTCTAGCAACGAGACGTGAACCGTGAATCCTCAGTTTCACAGTCCGAACACGTTTAACTAACTATTAGGATACACCCCTCCATTGATAGCAAGACGTTACTGTTATACAAACAATACAAAATTATCAAAGGCTAAACGTTGCTTTAAATATATAATATAAATGTACGATGTAGGAATATCCATACTGTGTATTATAACCTTCAAGTTATCCAAATATGTGAACATGCGCTTCATGTGAGTATTATACGTAACTGATAGGTTCATATATATATATATAAATCAATATATCTAATACTATGAAATACATTCATCGTCCATAGGCAATTGAAATCAGCACTTATAATATTAAATAAATGTGTGGAGGTTGAGGGTTTTACATTGTAGAATTTTAGGATGGTTTAACTCTACGTTAAAGTTATATTAAAATATTAAAAGGAACTGCCTTCCCACAAATGGCTACAGACAGCGAAAGGCAGTTGGAGTTCAAACGGTGTAGGTTCAAGCACTCAACTCCCAACACTTAACCGATTCTTCTTAGTTGCTGGCGAGTTTTACATCGGCGTAGGGATCTTGTCTGACTGATCGAATATCTCCAACATGTTTGGGTGCTATGACCACAGGCATTATATATCATGACTTAAGGATGACAACATAGGAACATGTTAAACACACTTAACATTTACTGTATATAGTAAATTTTTTTTCGCCATGATTGTTTGATAGAAAACGTGTTCCTGTTTTAAATTATTGTACGACGTAGGGTACAGATTTAATACTGTAGATGTCGATGATCTGTTGCTTTACTACATCTAAATTGTTGGTTTTCATCTAATAATGCTAACTGTTTGGATATGATTAGTAGTCTTCTCATAGATATTTCAAATTGTCTATGTTCGTTTTATTTTGGAGATATTTTCAGAAATAAGGTAATATATTGAGTTTCCTGTGACAGATGTATCTATATATTTTGAAATATATATATAGATACACACACACAAAAAAAAAACACACCATTATAATGAGACTAGAATTCGAAATAATTCTTCCATTACCATTACGCTGGACTAAAGTTTGTTAAATGTTAAGTGTGTTTAACATGTTCCTACTGGACTAAAGTTTGTTAAATGTTAAAAGTGTTTAACATGTTCCTACTGGACTAAAGTTTGTTAAATGTTAAGTGTGTTTAACGTGTTCCTACTGGACTAAAGTTTGTTAAATGTTAAGTGTGTTTAACGTGTTCCTACTGGACTAAAGTTTGTTAAATGTTAAGTGTGTTTAACGTGTTCCCACTGGACTAAAGTTTGTTAAATGTTAAGTGTGTTCCTACTGGACTAAAGTTTGTTTGGTCGTCGATTGAAATGTTGATCAGTGAACGCAAGACAGGAAAGCAGTGGAAATCGCTGCTCAGAGTGCAACGCCGGGGAGGAGGTCAGGAATGTGCTAACTCTGGGGAAAATAGAAAAAATGACAAGATATGCGATATGGAAATCTCGTAGCCTCAGTTAAATTGTCATTAATACTACCCAATACTCAAATTGTGCCTATATTTAACATGGGGAACTCCGTAAGTGTATACTATACTTGTATCGCGTATATATAAGTAATCTAAGAATTGTCTCATCGCTTTGTCACTGATTACATTAAAAATTAAGATTTAACAATATCGTTGCCGAAAACAAACATTAAGAGAAATCCAAAAACCAGCTTCAAAGGTTGGTGGAGATAATATTTGGCTCAGGGAGTATCGGTACGGCTGTGGCCGTACACACGTATCTCCATTGGAGTTAAGACAGCCAGTGAAGTCTCGAAACGTTCCTCCATGCACACGATCCTTTTAACAAGGGTGCGTAATTGATATTTATTTCAATAATGAAACGGTGTTTCTTTTCAATTCCCCCCTCAGTTCGAAAGTTGCCCAAGTATGAGTACATTAAAGCTCTATTTCGTGCAGAAATCATTATCTCATGTTTGTCGTTATCGAGCACCAGAACTAGAAGCTGACGACTTGCTTTGTCAGAGTTCTACAGCTAAATAAATAGTTGTTATATCTGCGTTCTTTTAAGTTTCATCCGACCGCCCTAGCAAACGTACAGATCAAATGAACCTCAACATATGTGCACCGCTTGAAATAATGAAGTAAAAACATCCTGTTTTTTGTATTTAACGACAGGAAATTAACGCACCTAAGAAATGAGGTTCTATACATGCAAATATCAAATATCATTTTCAGTACTGCAAACAAAAATTTATAATTAATACTATATGAATTATTGATCAGAATTATACAAACTAGTGAGATCTAATTTGTCAAGTATCTTACTTGGGATTTTCCCCGCTGATTATCATTTCTTATGAATATTGAATCGGATCCTGTCTTAAGACTGTGTGTCTGTGCGGTTTACTACAAAATGATTATTTTGCTAAAGCTAAAACTTTTAAAAATTGAAAAGTTTACCGTTTTCATGGTAGTTGTGGTAAAACTGGGACCAAAACCTCTCCTATAAGACTCAAGTTGTTTTTACTTCAAGAAGAGAATTTTTTTTTCGTTTAGTGAGATTTTCCTTGCTGAAAAGAAAAAACTTCAAATCATTTATGATAATTATAAAACTAAGAAGTACTAAATAATATACATTTTTTAAAAATATAAAGCACAATTGTTTGCATATACCACAAGTTTGAATTATATCGGTTTTCCTCATTTCTAGTTTGATCACAAGAACGTTATCAAATTTTACTTACACTTAGTCGTTAGAGTTTGTTTCATTGTTAAACGCAAAGAGCTATCTGTGCTGTGCCCACCACGGGTATCAAAACCCAGTTTTTAGTGCTATAAGTCTTTAGACTTACCGATGAATCACTAGTCATTAGAGAAAGCTGTGTTTGGTTTGATTTCTTCAGACTGCTCTATCCCTTCGTGACGAAAGCGTGTGTGCGATGACAGTTCACCATTATAAGAAGCCTATTCTTTTTTTATATACCTCTAATTTCCTTTGTCCGTTGTTACCGAGGAAGAACGGAATTCCCTGAAACGACCACTGGCAAGAGAAGGAATTACCCAAAACTAGTATAACTCAATAACAAGTAGCGAATAACATGAGAGTTTGGGTTTTCATTTTTTAGGGTTTCAAACGGCAGGTCTACTAAATAATATACAAAGAGTAAATTAGATGCGGGAATGCAACGCGTTCCTCTAAACATGAATCAATAGAGGCTCACTGTGACGAGTGCAACTCAATCCGAAAATGTTATATATATATAGTGTTTTTGCCTATATTCATACAGGATTTCATTAACAAATAACATTCATGCTACTAATGTATTCTATTGGACTATTTAGCAAACATGTTACATAAAATACCTGAAGACGAACGAACATATAATTTAAAGATACCTGTAAAGAAAGTATGGTCTTGTTTAGCGATATGTCATCTTGAGATGAGCTTCCCAGCAGTGTAAGAGTGGAAAAGTGTGTGGTAAACATTATAAAAATAAAATGTCTTTACATTTATGGTAAAACTGCTAGAACTATCTGCCACCTTATAACCCATCAGCCTTGTGAAGGGATTGACTATCACTCTTATAACGCACCCACAACTTAAAGGACAGGGAAAATTTTGTAGTTTTACCGAAACTTTAGAGCTTTATCACAAAGCCATTCCGTGCCCCAAAACATAACGACAGAGGGACTACTGTATGATATTTGGTCCATATAATAGATGTTTTTACAAGTACTTTTTTGCTAAAGTGTAATGCGAGAATGAACTGGTCTTAGAAGAGAAGAGTTCTATAAAAATAAAAAATATTCGTTCATGATACACGTGTCTTTAGTGGGGAACGATCAGCTGGAGAACAAAAAACAAGACCACTATGATGCTTTACATGTGTCTTTAGTGGGGAACGATCAGCTGGAGAACAAAAAACAAGACCACTATGATGCTTTACATGTGCCTTTAGTGGGGAACGATCAGCTAGAGAACAAAAACAAGACCACTATGATGCTTTACATGTGCCTTTAGTGGGGAACGATCAGCTGGAGAACAAAAACAAGACTACTATGATGCTTTAC
>NW_013667116.1:14737-15580 GCF_000517525.1 Limulus polyphemus
ATATTGAACAATACTGTTAAGCCTAAAGTGACCAATGAGTTTATGTACTTCATTTGTTTTTAAGCATATTTTTTCTAAACTATTTATGTACCGAATGGCTAGCTGGTCTTGATTTTGTTTACGTAGAAACGTAGTAATTGCACTCAATTGATCAGTTCTTAACATTGAGTGATATTTCAGGCAAAAACATAAAACTCCATATGGCACAATATGCGCTCCCTAGCGTACAAAGTCAGTAACTTTAGGATTAACGTATAATAACATGAAAATTAAACATTATTCGAGTGTGATTCTTCATTCGCTAATAATGTAATACGTATAAAAATTCAAACAAATCCCCACCTGAACACCCATAATCGAGTCCCCACTTTCATAAAATAAACATCACGTTAATAATTAAATAAGTAAAACGGTTTAATTTGGCGACTTACTTACTGCGGGTTCTTTGAAAATCCTCACAAGAATTTTGTTAAAGAGCGGTTTTTATTGTTCATGCACTTTGAGGCAATTACCAATTAAATTTTTTGTTTGTAAAACTTGTTATTGATCTATTTTGAAAAAAAAATAATAGTTTATTGTGATTACTTTACCTAATGTTTTAATCTAAATTTAAGTTCGTTATTAAGCACAAAGCTACACAATGGGTCATCTGTGCTGAGCTCATTACAAGTATCGAAACTCGATTTTGAGCGTTATAGCCCCCTCAGACTTGCCACTGAGCCACCTGAAGGGTTGTGGGGTGGGGTAATGTAAGAAGAATTCTGGAATTATTTGTTTTTTTGGAATTTCGCGCAAAGCTACACGAGGGCTATCTGCGCTAGCCGTCCCTAATTTAGCAGTGTA
>NW_013667116.1:15802-18231 GCF_000517525.1 Limulus polyphemus
GGATTCGAACCCGCGACCCTCAGATTGTGAGTCGAGTGCCTTATCCACCTGGCCATGCCGGGCCTGTTCTGGAATTAAAGTCAATTGTTACAATCGCTATCTTCCAGTAAGAACCAAGCAATAAGAACCAAAGGAACTTGGACAGACAAGCTCAGTTATATCACACACACAGTTTTGAAATGATCGATGTATTGTAGTTCACCATCATTTGAAGTTATAATGACCGACTGGATATAACAGATATAGTGTGGTTCACGTATTATACACTCTTCTTTAATTTCACGCAGAGTTTCTTATTAATAAATAATTAATATACTTCAAATTTGATGACAACGAACCCACTTTAAGACGTTGGAATACGACTTGTATTGGTAATAAAAAAAACTTTAGTACAAGTTCAACACATGTATTACATTTCGACAAGGTTTTATCATCATCACGTATAAACAGTTTACCTAGACACATGAATAACGAATAACTATCTAATCTCGTTCCCAAAAGTTCTGATCGGACACTCAATGATGCAGATTTTCTATTTCTGAGCAAACCTCAACTTCACCGACAATCATAAAACAGTTTTTTGCTTGGACTTAATTAAAGACTTGCCTAGAAGGTTGAGCCAGAAGGCTAGTTATCGACTACATAAAGGAACAAAAGTCATCTCTACCTAAACCACCTCCAGTTG
Organism: Limulus polyphemus; assembly: GCF_000517525.1. Classification (NCBI taxonomy): domain Eukaryota; kingdom Metazoa; phylum Arthropoda; class Merostomata; order Xiphosura; family Limulidae; genus Limulus; species Limulus polyphemus. The sequence continues at coordinate 16,488 of NW_013667116.1, forward strand.
CATTAAAAATTCATAACTTCAACATATAACCACAACAAACTGTTTTTCTGAGGTTCCCAAAAACAGTATTTTAAACAATTTTTAAAGAATTATATAAAACAGACCATTAACGTAGTTAAGTTAAATCCGTAAACTGAAAAGTAACTTCAGAACCAATGAGATCAATTGAATCTACAATCTGAAATAAGACTCTAATATTAAAAATTCTAACAACTGATAAAGGGAACATTACTGTAAATATGAACACAGAATATATATATATATATATATGTATATATGTACAGAATAAATAACATCCTTTCAAATAAAAGAAAATTAAACCCATCCCAAACAACTCAAAAACACACATAAAACACAACTGAACAGAACTTTGTTACAAGTGAAAAAATATGATTTAATTACTGGTGACCTTTTTATTGACATGAAACTGACTTGTGCACACTACAACTCTAAAGCAATCTTAAACCAAACAAGAAGACTGCCACATACGAACTATACTCAACTACAATCTTGGCAGATAAGATACATAGCTTGGCCTCTCACACCATCTGTAACATCTGCAGGTTCCCCTTTTAAAGATGTCTTCGGTTTTAGAAATACACTAAACTAACTAAACCCATAATACCAGCTTTAACGATGTGTCACTCCTCAATGAAGTTCCCGCCAACGAAGCTTGTTATATTACATTTGACCTCTAAATTAATGACTCCAATCCGTTAACTCATATTATCTGCACACTTTTTGTTTCCCCCATTAGAACTTTTAACAATGAAAAACTTCATTTTCAGAAACAAACATTTTCTTCAAATAGATGGTTTAAACATGGATAATCCTGTTTTACGTGTCATCTTTAACATATTTACGACCCAGATCGAAACACAAGCCATACATTCTACACTTTCTTCCTCCCCCTCTCCCACATTGGTGCAGATTTTGCTGGTTTCACTTCTACTGAACACATACACTTTATTTGATCACAGAAACTCCATTCACCCCAAAATAAATCCACCACCGAACACAAAAAGTTATAATTTCTGAGCCTTAACATTATTTGATCTGACCCATAGTTCAAAACCAAAATTTACCATAAGAACACTCACATGAACTTCTACCTTCTCGGGGATTCCGCCTATGAAACCAAACAGAAAAAATAGTCAATAAATTGAAAAACCTCATATACACAGCTTCAAGATCCTGCTCAACTGACAAAACTGTTGACAAAATTAACCTTATATAGCATTCTTTGATTCACACCAGCAAATTTCCATTAGTTATTGTTAAAAAATTGTCACACAACAAAATCTCAAGTCACGAACAAGACAGACGTTAATAAACCAAACAACAATAATACAACATTATACTGCAATTTACCAATTAACCATGAAATCAGTTCAAAAATAATTCACACTTGGACAAAAACTTGCCATTAAACATAAAATTCCTCTTGACTTCAAATTCACTTAAAAATCCGGCCCTATATTAAAATCGTTACTAAATAAAGAAAATATATAGAATCACACAATACCAACGTAGTTTATAAAATAATGTGTAATAACTGTATAGAATTCTACATCAGAGAAACCGGAAGAAAACTGAAAATCAGGTTCACTGAACATAATAAAAAAGCTCTCCCATAGAATTGAACAAAACAGCTCTATTTTCAACCAACATCCCAGGAAGTCAAGATAACTTTACTAACTTGATGACGATAAACTCACTTTGAGACAATAAAGTTTGAAGACGG
>NW_013667116.1:19231-33672 GCF_000517525.1 Limulus polyphemus
AACTTGATGACGATAAACTCACTTTGAGACAATAAAGTTTGAAGACGGCTTGAATGGATACTGAAAACTACTTTATTAGAAGCTCAACATAGTAACAAATGGACAACGTTTTGTGGTGATAAAACCTTGTCGAGACGTTGTGCATTTGTTATTATATTAAACTTGCAATAAAGTGTTTTGGCCCGGCATGGCCAGGTGGTTAAGGCACTCGACTCGTAATCTGAGGGTCGCGGGTTCGAATCCCTGTCACACCAAACATGCTCGCCCTTTCAGCCGTGGGGGCGTTATAATGTGACGGTCAATCCCACTATTCGTTGGTAAAAGAGTAGCCCAAGAGTTGGCGGTGGGTGGTGCTGACTAGCTGCCTTCCCTCTAGTCTTACACTGCTAAATTAGGGACGGCTAGCGCAGATATCCCTCGTGTAGCTTTGCGCGAAATTCAAAAACAAACAAACAATAAAGTGTCTTAATTACCAATTCTCGCCGTTTTCAATATCTCTACTAAGCTGGTAATTTTCAGTCATGTGACCTCTTTGTTCTTTACTGTACATGTATTCTTTTGTTTAGGTAAACTACTCGTAGTTTATGATGAGAAAGCCATGTCGAAACGCTTGAACATTTGTTACCACTTTTAAACTTGTAACGAAGTTTTCTTCATTACCCATACAAACTGTCTCCAAAATTAATGCACTTGATAGAGTTAAAGCGCAGTCTGTGTATTATTGAACCTTTTTAAAGAGCACCAAATATACTTTTCCATGTGATTGTATGTATTTTTCTATTTCTTAATCGACTTAGTTTCCCCAAAAGGGGGCCGATTACCTCCTGGAGGGGGTCACCTATTTTAATAACTCGCACCATTATATAGTTCTGTGTTGTCTGTCAGTCAGTAGACACAACTATCACGTCATATAAGGGACGTTTAACGTTGCAATTTTGTACTGTCGCGATGTCAGTAAAACGTGCGCATGCCATGAATCACGAGAAGAATTATGCACTCAGTAGGTTACAACACAGTATGACATATGAACTTGAAAAGCAAGAAATAAAAATATTTGTTACACTTAATGATGGTTTTATTTACTCTTGAAACAGAACACTTGCGGGATACCTGCAGAAGTAAATTTAGTGTTTTTAGGCTAGTATTACTCGGCTTCTTCTGTGTATAAGAGCTGGAAGAGTTGTTTGAGGCAATAAAACCAGTAATGACGTAACAGGTATAACATAAACAAAAACAAATGCTGAGCATATATTTATGCAAAGCCAGCCAGACAGGTAACTACAGAAAACTATTGTCGTTGTTTTCTTAATGCAAAGCTACACGTGATCTATCTGTACTTTGTCGTCGATCGCAAGGAATCTAACCCTGGATTTGAGCGTTGTAAATCTGTACATTTATCGCTGACCCACCGGGGGACGTATAGGTCAAATTGTAACTCGTACTGAATAGAAAGGCTAGTGTAGAAAGTTTGTAAGTATGTTTCTGTAAACAATAGTTTTATTTTCAAACTAAATCATTTGACTCACCTTTGAACGATAGAACTTTGGTTAATTCTTATAATCACATTCGAGTCACACATAGAGAAGTGGCATTAAGTTTCCATTTATACCCATATTACCCGAATAGCGGTAGGCTTTAGAAGCACTGATACACTGTTTTGGAATAAAGCTGAGAACACCAACATCAACATGTATTTTATTTGTGATTCTCCACTTGATGAAAAGTACATTTATATAACTGCAGTAACCTGTTCGTGAGTTTGTCAGTATTTCATAGAAACCTGTATTAGGGCGGGACAAGACCTCAATCAAATGAGTCATCAAAGGCCTTAACAAACGATGATCTAGGTCGTGTGATTAGCTAGTAACGGGTGCTGGGTGTTCAAGGAAAATAGAAACCAATCAGTGATCTACAGAAACAATAAAAGACCCACAATTTATAACAGTAGCAAAGTAAATCATTTAGACTTCGTGGTTTGATTTATTATACCTACAGTGTATAAAAAGTTAAAACATTATAGAGTCAGTTTATTATACTGAGAAACAAATGGAACTTCAACTGCATGATATTTATCTGTTAAAATATAATGGCATAGGTTTTCTGCCAAAAGGACTGAAAGAAAAGTATGCAGCTTGTAATAAACACATTTATATACCTATATATTACAAATTCTACCTGTGTTTTTCTATAACAATATGTTTTTAACACTTCGTTTGCAGTGTCTAGACAACATGCAGACATATGTATAGTTAATGCATGCAATGAAATCAAGGGACACGGTAGTGTGTCGTGCAGCCAAAACAACCTGCTGCAGTTTGTTTGTTTGCTTGAATTTCGCGCAAAACTACACGAAAGCTATCTGCGCAAGCCGTCCCTAAGTTAACAATGAAAGACTAGAGAGAAGGCAGCTAGATATCATCACCCACCGCCAACTCTTGGGCTACTATTTTACCAACGAATGGTGGGATTGACCGTAACGTTATAACGCCCCCATGGATGAAAGGGCGAGCACGTTTGGTAGGATGGGGATGCGAACCCGCAAATTGCGAGTCGAGCGTCCTAACCACCTGGCCATGCCAGGTCTACCTGCTGCAGGACACACTGTGCGTTATTAACAGGAGTGATAGTTTAGCGATTTTCCACCTTCTGTATCTTGGACTGAGGTAATCCCTCTTTTGATATTTGATATCTAGCCAAGATGTTTGCTTTATGATCATGAATAATTTATACCTATAGTCAGGAAAAGTAATAACATGAAAATTATCAGCGGTCTTGCATGTGACGTCACAAAACTCTGTTACATTCATCGTCGTCATATTGGACGTCAAACATCCTCTTACAGCAATCAACAGCAATCCATACCAGTGCACGTTTCGCATATTTTTGGTTCTTTAACCAACCTTGAATGCTATTCAACTTCTCGATATATCTTTCTTTATACACATTGTTAAGGTGATTTACAACATCAAAGAACACGATATTAGAAAGCACATTTGTCATTTTTTCACCCAAGAAGAATGTTTTGTTTGTTGTTAAGCTCAAAGCAGATTACATGGCCGCGTGAAACTTGTGCTAGACATAAGTTTGTTCAACAGTTTCTTATAGACTGCTCCTGTCGTTTGTCTGTTTTTGGAGACGGTGTTTCAGACTGTATATTGAGCCATCTTTTCTCACAGAACCCTGCTAATACCACTTTAAAAGAAAAAAACAGAAACTGTCCCTAGTAAACTACCCAACATGTTAACGAAAACTTTCTTTAGGCATATAGGATAAACTTCTACCTTCTTTTGAAAAGTTGATAAGATGCTAGAATTAAAAACCCTTTCCCATACTAGCAAGCATGATTACAGAAAGGATAAGGATATGAAAGTAGAAAGTCGAACGTCAAACAGTGCTTACGATCAGTTACGCTGTAGAAGGTTCAAATTGAACTAAACTGGGATTATAGAGTATGATGTTATTTTGCTATGGGATTATAGAGTATGATGTTATTTTGCTATGGGATTATAGAGTATGATGTTATTTTGCTATGGGATTATAGAGTATGATGTTATTTTGCTATGGGAATATAGAGTATGATGTTATTTTGCTATGGATTGGAAGTAAAAGATATATTGTTCAAAATGCCTCTTCACTTCGAGAAGTCGTCAAGCTCAATTCCTGAATATATACACAATATAATTATGTTTCCATGAGGTCCACGTCGATGATGTAACCTCAGGAAGATACTTTCTGGACGCAGCAAGTTAAGTAACCAAAGAGCAGCAGACATCATATTATATAAATGATATTTGCAAGTAAGGATAGAAACGTTACCCGGCCATATTGGACGTCAATTATTTAGATTCGTCTCTTAGGTGAAAACGGCAAATTTGCCTTCTAAAATCACATAATGTGATGTTGTAAGTCGCTTTAGCAATGTGTATAAAGAAAGATATATCGAGAAACTGAATAGCCTTTTACCCATCTTTCAGGGTTGGTTAAAGAACTGAAAACATCCGGATCTTCTACTGGTATGTATTGCTACAAGAGGATGTTTGACGTCCAATATGACGACGGTAAATGTAACAGAAAATTTGTGACGTCACGTGCAAGACCTTTGATAATTCTAACGGGATTAAAAATTAACTGTCATTAGGGATTACTCCCACTACTTCATCACTTCTTAGCAATTAATTATACTTAATTCATATTTAAAAGCTGAAAGATGGCCGATATTACTAGTCATAGCCTTCGAGGCCTCTTAACATCAATATAATGTTGTTATAACTGTCGGACTGTCCACTGCATCCCAGTTTACCCGCAGTGCTAATATAAACATCAGTTGAGCGAGACACGCCAACAGAATTAACATTTATATTTTCCTTTTACCTTTAAGCTACGTAGCTGCCTTCAGGGTGGAAAAACAATGACAGCTGAGTAAACCAGTCTGCGCATGTTAACCTGAACATAACATTTCATGCAAATAGGCAAAATTTAAGCTGCCAGGGCTACATGCAGGATACGAGACTTTCGAAATGAGACCATATTTGCAGAAAACATAATAACAAGAATAGGAAAAGAAGTAAGATTTGAATAATTAAATTTGGTGGTAATTGGATAATATACATGGTCTGACGATAGTAAGGAATACATAGTGTTATGCCTTGTGAGTCAACGTAGAAGTGTCAGTATGTGTATGATTTTTGCTAATCTTTAACAGGTTTGGAATCCACATGAATTGCTGATACACGTGTGACATTCTCAGGTGTATTGATTTTCCCTAAAATGTCATGGTAAGTTTCGTGAACAGCAAGAGGTCCGACAGAAAATGTATTACGCTGCGAATGACGCGTGCGCCACCTACGTAACTGTTGGTCATTCCTAAATGAAAATAACGAAGTTGCATTTTCAATAGGTCATCTAATCTTCTAATGGAAAAGACCACTGTCTTTTTTTACATAGTATGTACAATTTTACGGATATCTTTCTCACTGGAAGACACAGATGATACCTTAGATAAATGACCCACAACAATAGGTAACTAGAGCAAAAGAAACTTAGCGACTTCCTTGACCAACCTTCTGTGTTATAACACTAGAGGCGTCGCTAGGCGATGGCGCACGGACACCGTGCTATGATTTTATTTGACAGTGCCGCGAATCCCATTTGGTATCTTGAAAATCAGAACAGAAAACTATGATCGATATCATACTGAAACGCCGAAAATTCCCGCGCCTATTGCCCGAGCTCCGAATCTTTTAAGCACCTAGCGACGCCTCTGCTACATACACCTGAAAAAAATGAAAATTTGAAACAAATTCCGTGATTCTGTAGATACTGGAATATCGGTGGTGATATATTCGTGTATTACTTGCACAATGGCGATCGCTATGAACGAAAACTATGTGTGTTGTATAACCTTACGGCCATTACAATACATGTAGAATTGGAAGTCTATGCTTTTAACCACTTCCTAATATTTCTTTTACCCGTCTCGTGCTTTCTCTTGTTCGACATACCGAGAATTAACCAACCACGATGTTGTATGTGGGAACAGGATGTTCCCCAAATTACGTAATATTAGATTAAAGCCAATTTGCGTGCTTGTGTTGTGGCCACGATAAGTGTAGTCGCGTGCTTGATTGGATAGCAACTTTAGCTGATTATGATAAAAAAAAAATCTGGTATGGTCAGAATGCATGTGACCTATCAATTGAAAGGAGTTTTCTTGTCTCAAGGTCATTAGGTTTATTTATGCACATAAACCTGTCAAATGGTTTGTAACCAAATTAAATTATGCCAAAAGTTTTTTAGATAGTTCCAACCAACACAATGCTCTAGATGTCGAAACTGAACAAGAAATTAAGTTTTACAGACCTTCCATCGACCAGATGAAACATACAAACTCGGAGATAAAAAAATCAAAAATCCCATGGCTGTCTAGTAGACCAGTCTCCGCGTATTAACGTAAACATAATACTTCGTGCAACGGCTTGGCATGGCCTGGTGGTTGAGGCGCTCGACTCGCAATCTAAGGGTAGCGTGTTCGAATCACCATCACCGAACATGTTCGGCTTTTCAGCCGTAGGGGCGTTATAATGTGACGGTCAGTCCCTTTATTCGTTGGTAAAAGAGTAGCACAAGTTTTGGCGGTGGGTAGTATTGACTACCTGCCTTCCCTTTCACTGCTAAATTAGGAACGGCTAGCGCAGATAGCCATCGTGTAGTTTTGCGTGAAGTTCAAAACAAATCATACCAGTCTTCAGTTTACGATTTGCAAGATCGAGCAGAAAACACCAATCAGCGTAGGTCTAAAGTGTCAATATCATGGTAACACCAATCAGCGTAGGTCTAAAGTGTCAATATCATGGTAACACCAATCAGCGTAGGTCTAAAGTGTCAATATCATGGTAACACCAATCAGCGTAGGTCTAAAGTGTCAATATCATGGTAACACCAATCAGCGTAGGTCTAAAGTGTCAATATCATGGTTGCCACCTGGCAAGATATTTGCGAAGATTTTTATCTTTTATTTTACTTGGATTATTATTTTTTCCAATCGCCAAACCGTTCTTTTAAAAAAAAGAAGAAACAAACAAAGAAATAAAACATCAAGATATACAGCTGGCGCCATGTGTTTTCCAAACTAATCTTGCTGGCAATTCTATCTTTGACAATAGAAAATAATCAATATTTCTTGTATCTGAATCTGTTTCGAATCTAGTTATCGTGAAGATAGCTATATATATTAATTCACGAAGTTAGGAAAACATATAGGTTTAAAATATCACTTAAAGACAAAAAACAACAACAAAACCTATAACCCAAGTGTTTTTGAAAGGTAAATAAACCTTTCTTCATCAGTTTGCCCCTGATGGAGAAAAGTGTCTATTTTAAAATCATACAAGTTATAGGGTTTCTCATTTTTGACTCATGTTTTAAACTTTATATTTATATATTTCTTACAACGTTTCTGGTTTTTCTCCCAGATCTGTGAAAAACAAAAGAAGGGAGAATAAAGTAAGAATAAAATAGAATAATGCTGCTATACTTCAGGTAAAACAAATGAACCAAGAAACGTCATAAATTATATGGGTACTCTTATAACTACTCTTCTTAACACTGATAAGCACAACAGTAAGATTACACTTAGAGTTTAAAATATTCAAGTTACAAGTATCAAAATAATATTCTATTCCTTGAGTTAGATTCGAACCCGACACTTCTTACATGCCACTAAAGTGCTCTATCGATAAAACGACTTCTAATAAAGCACTTTTTAACAACTAAAACTACCACGATCATAAGATTTATCACTTCTTGTTATTTGGCCCGGCATGGCCAGATGGTTAGGGCGCTCGACTCGCAATCAGATGGTTGCGGGTTCGAATCCCCGGCATACCAAATATGCTCGCCCTTTCAGCCGTGGGAGCGTTATAATGTGACAGTCAATCCAACTATTCGTTGGTAAAAGAGTAGCCCAAGAGTTGGCGGGGGGTGGTGATGACTAGCTGCCTTCCTTCTAGTCGTACACTGCTAAATGAGGGACGGCTAGCGCAGATAGCCCTCGTGTATACTTTGCGCGAAATTCAAAAACAAACAAACAAACAATCTTGCTATTTATCCGCAATAAAGGACTTCCATAAAAAAATACTTCACAAAATTATTTCGTTGAAATATTCATTTTGCTGAGTCACATAATAAATCCTTTATCGTTGGTGTAAGAAGGAATGGGTTCGAAACGTATAAAAGTGAGTTCATCAGGTAACTGTTTGTTTGTTTGTTTTATTTTATGTCTGGTTAGATTGGCATATACGAGAGCCGTGTATAATAATAATAATCTTATCCAGACCATGAAAATTGAAAGTCGTTTACAAATACAACCAACGACAGGTAAACACCTTGGACACAGAACCAAAGAAAGATATATATATATATATATATACACAGTTAAAGAGGAAAATAGTTTGACTAGATCAGCGGTCCTCAAACTCTGAAGTGCTATGAAGCGCGTCTCCCTGTAGACCTCTCAATGGGTCAACGGAAAATACCCGGACTTAACATGCTAAAACCCGGGATTCCATTCCCCACAAGAGCGCTGCACAGAAAATAACAATAACCTCTATAAGGAAAATAAAGTTCAAACTGTAAATATCAAAACTAAATTACATTCCAAAAATCACTCAAAATATGTCACTTAAAAATCTGTCATACTATGATGCTTACCGAATCACCTATTTTAAAACCTATTCATTCAACACGTCATTCCTTGAATAAGAGGGAGTTATTTCAACACGCGCTCCTCGATATTTTTTTGTGTGGATATTGTTTCTCTCGCTGCTCATAACACCTGGTTTTTCATGTTATCTATCTACTTTATTGCCCTCTGATGGCTAAGCGGTAAGTCTGGAGACTTAATTCGTGTACGTGTTTGTGACAAGTTTAACTCTGAACTTACCAACTTGTTTGTATACGATTAATTGTTGGTTAAAGTTCACATATTGCATCATATTGAGTAACTTTATGTGTTTGATTCTGGCAACGGGAAGTGCAAGGAACTCACCAAACAATGAGTGAAATAATTCATTTTCTTTGTACAATACCTAGAAATCCCGGCAATATATATTTTATTTAGTTTCAATGTTGACCATTTTGAATGGGTGACTCGTGCTATTAAATGAACCCGATAAATAGTTGCCAGATCTTCTCGGAACGTGTTTTGAACTTTTTGTAATTTAAAGGCGGAACCACTAAAATTAATTTTTAAGACTGTTTCTATTGCACTGTAAATTGATGTTTGGCTGACGTAGTCAATTACGTCACTCCTTCTAGTCCTATTCGAAATTGTTGCCTGAATAACATTTAAATTGTTATATTCCACCCACACACCTGTTAATAAGGATCCGATAGTTTATTCCTAGAAATTAAGCACTGTATGTAAACAACAAGTCGCGAATTCACAAGTACTAAATTGCACAAATAATTTGAAAAAACGTGTTTAAAAATTAGAAAAAGTTTACAACTAATTTTAGGGTTATACAGTTTTGCCCTTACTCAAGTTACTGCACCGTATATCCGGTTTATAAAATAAACTGCCTTGCTATGTCACTACGTGTGCTGCCAGTGGATTTTTCATCACGTCCGTTTCGGTAATGTGGTTTACCGTTGCTCTTAATAAACACTAATAAAACGCGAACTGATAAAGCGTTGCCTCCTACACTGTTATTTGTAGACTCATTTAAGCAAAAAATATATTTCAATTAAACATAGATATATTGTCACACACATATTACGCTACAATACATGTTAATTTGCCAGGTGTAAACAATTTCAGTTATCTTCGTGTGTGCAATTTCGTTAATATAGTTTTTGTTTCTTTTCGTTAATACACGATGTATAAGTTAATGTATTATCTTGGTATTTTCAGACTTTTATCAAATAATTGTTTAGGTTATGTAACAGCAAGTTTAAGAAACAGTAATGGAACTAAATTGAACAAAACGTTTTTTTTTTTTTTGGTATTACTTTGTTTGATATTTGTTTCGTGATTTCTCAAAATTATTTGTTGTTTAATTGCTATGGTCGATATCCAATCTATTTATTGTAATGACTCCCAGTGGCACGGCGGCATGTCTGCGGACTTACAACGCTTGAAACCGGGTTTCGATACCCGTGGTGGGCAGAGCACAGATGGCCCTTTGTGTAGCTATGTGTTTAATTATAGATAAATAAATTTATTGTAACGTAACAAAACCTCTTGTTTACTCGATATCATTGTCAATATAATTTATTATTATTATTCATAAAATAAAAATTTCGACATTATTTTAAATGTTTCTAACTGAATCAATAATAAAAAAATATTATCTGTCGCTACTAAGTCATAACGGGGAACTTAGACAAATTATTAATCTATTTTTCAATTAAAACTGCTAAAAAATTTCCGAAACTCTGAAAGATGTATTTTATGATCATTTTTGTTACATAAATGCACTCTGCGGAACACAATTGAATACACTTAATAACGTCAAAAAACAAAAACAAATTTAGTTTCCTTTTTGTGCGTGAGATGACGTTAGGGTGCAAAGATATTTAATAAAATTCCTCAACATAATAAGTGTAACTTTGTATACGATATATTTTATTCACAGATTTATGACTTGAAAAGCTAAGCTAAAACCGATATTAATGATTTATGTGTTAAAATGGGAGTTAAACTATAAAAATAAATTATCTTTAACTTTTACATAAAGCAAACCATTCACAAATATCAAATTAAAATTATAATGATTATATTTTACTAAATAAATCATTTAATCTTATATACGGTTTGAGTAGGAGTATGCTATCTCATAAAACAAATAACAAGGAAACAAAAACACATAATGATTGGAATGCATTGTTTTATCAGTTGAGTACTCTCGCTATTATCAATATTTTCATTCATGATCCCAGTAATATCTCACAAGGTTCAGCCATTTTAGAAGGTTAAGATTAGTGCTAAGTCTCTATACCAAAGCTAATAATGATATTCATAAGTGTTGAAATATATATACATATTTTAAACATTACAATAAATTATTGTAATTTTTTATTGCAAACCTACACAATGGGTTATTTGGACTTTGCCCACTGCGGGGAATCGAATCCTCGGCTTTTATCGTTGTAAGTACTTAACCTTACCGCTAACTCATTGTGGAATAATACTTATCCAAAGAAATAACGGAATATAACTTTACTTACAACACAAATTAATTCTTTACTTGAGATATTGTCATTGATACCTTATACCATGGTCAAGCGCAGTCCAGTGGTTAGCGTATCGAAGTGTAAATCCGAAGTTATTTGGTTCGCGTCTCATTACCTCAGTAAGAAATAAAATCATGCTCCATTTTTTGCGGTCGTGGGTGCGTCATAAAAGTGACGGTGAATCCCACTAATCTGAGTAGAGTAGCCCATGACTTGGCGGTGGGTGCTGTTGACTAGCTGCCTTCTCTCTAATCTATCACTTTAAAATTAGAGACGGCAAGCACAAGATACCCTTGGAGTAACTTTGCGCGAAATTCAATAAACAAACTTAAATCTCTTACCATCCATTTTCTAACTAAAAAGCACTATTCAAAACAGTGAATGGCACGTACTTTTTTTTGTAGCATTCTTATAAGAACCACAAAAAAGAAAAATACCATGATAGGGGAGTGGTAAGATTTAAAGTAAATTGATCACTCTTCTCTATTTCATCCCTGAGTAATTATGGCTTAACTTGACAAATAATGATGATAACTTTTATTTATTATCGGCCCCCAGTAGCACAGTGGTATGTCTATGGACTTACAACGCTAGAATCAGGGTTTCGATATCCGTGATGGGCAGAGCACAGATAGCCCACTGTGTAGCTTTGGGCTTGACTTAAAAACAACAAAATTTACTATCGATTACATTAGAAAATAAAAAATACAATTCAATTTTAGATGTAATAGTATCACAAGTCAGAATACACACATGCAGAACGAATAATAGCCTGTAAAATAAATTTAATAATTTATACACATTCAGCAATAACTTATTATTCTAAGGACATTTTCATTTGAGTAAGAAAGTAATATTTATAAAGGGATGTTTTGACTTCTATTTCTAAATATTTGAATTATTTTATATTTTTATTATTACATGTTTAAGGATGTTAAGGTTAGTGAGAGGGCGTGACCATCTGTTTTGTGGAACGATGCACAATTGACAACGAAGATAGAAACTGGTTGTTTAGTTTAGTTCTGTACAGCAGTGAAAGTACCGGCTGTCTTGAATGTGTAACTTCATAAGAGCCTGATTTTTTTAAACTTGATTGACGATCTTAATGACTTATAGTTAGTTATAACAAGTAGTATTTACCACTTGGATGTTGGTGAGTAAATTCATCTTCTTTTGATTTTTATAATATTAGTATGTAAACAGTTAAGCTTAAACTGAAAACAGTAAAGTTTGAAACTAAGGCTATGTTATAATTTATTGTATTGTAATTAGTAATACTAGTAATAGTATGCGATATCATCATAAAGATAAGAAAAAGTGACGTTAGTAAGTTACAATTAGTGTTACTAATTCTATTGGGTTAAAATTAAGTACTATTACTTGCAGTGTAGTATTGACAATGTCATATCAACATAAAGATAACCCTACATACACATTGATCTGTCCAACAAAATTTTAAAATAATTCAAATTAATACATAGTAAAACACATAATACTATTATGTTATTATAAGGCATCTAACTCATAAGCTTGTAAGTGTAATTCTTAACCAAAAAACAAAAATCTTCAGTATACCTATGTTTCCAAAACCTAAACCATTTTACTTTTAAATTTAATGCTTCAAATGTTTACAATGTTTTCATTCCACCACCCAAATAAACCATTCATGGGGAAAAGGTTGTAACCCCAAAAAGTTTTAATAGATGAATCAAATCTTCTGTACTTTGTCGTAAGTAAGAGAAAATAGGATTAAACATTTCAGCCTCTTCTCTTTGCTCAAAATTACAATCACTTAAACTGATATCATTCTATTAGTTCATCTGCATTCTATTCTTTCTAAGATCCTGTTAATCTCGGTAAGGAATCTAGAATGGGTTGTACTAAGCATCAAATAGGAAATATATATCTTATGATGCTTCTCATTATTATTCCTTTATAATAAAATAGAAAGTGAAAAAAATCTAATAAAGGGACACAGAAGGAAATTATAACACAAAAAAACAGAATATGTACATGATATCCTTTTCTGGTTTTTTTTCACTTTCTCAATTATTATCAAAAATAATGAGAAAAACTGTAAAATATATTTTACATTTCACTTAAGGGATGTCTGTTTTTTCAGTGACCTGTATTTGGTCAAGAACTGCACACAATATCCTAAATGAGACTTCAATAGAGTTCTAGAAATTAGTAGAAGGTCATAATAACTCTTGTTTTTAAATTTAAAACTTCTGTAATTAGAACTAAGAGTTGTATTTCTTTTTGTTTTTTTGTCACAGCTAAACATTTAGGAGAAAATATTAACACTTTATCAAACATATAAATTTTTTTCTACGAAACCAAGATTCTTATAATGCAAGTATAACCTGTAAGCCCTCTTTTACTATATTCTAAGTGTATAACTTCATGTTTCCCAATATTTTTGCTGAGGATATGAAGATGCTAATTATTGTTGATATTGATTACCTTCAGAGAGGCATGGGCAGTGTAGTGACTGTGCCAAATCACAGAAAATTAATTCTAATTAGGAAGAAATGTAATGAGACTGGACCATGAAAATTTGGGAAAGATTATCCTTTAGTCTGAGAGAAACATAGGTGTTGTCAAAAAAGTATTAAGCACGTGGCTAAGCATTTAACAGCAATGAGAAAGCTAATAAAGCTATTCCATTTATTTAAGTAAATTTACATTTTAAAAATAATATTATCATTGTCATAAACATGTATAAACTTAGTGAAGCTTCGTTTAGACTTGAGTATTGTACATGCCTAATTTTAGACCTCTTACTAGTAGTTGGACATCAAATTAACCATGTTACTACTGGGGTTGGTACAATCAATTAGAGATTTATTGTACACACAAAAGCCTTACAAAATAATATAATAAATAATGAAATAGTGTCTGGCCAAGACTTTATAAAGAAATAACTCACTCTCCAAATGAATCTAAAACAGATATTTCTGGGAAGAAAGCTGTTAATATCAAAATTACAAAAAGTTAATAATAATAAGATGAAGAAATAATGGAAAAGAAAGAAAGAACCACAAGAGAAACCTAATTCATAAGATTATTCAAATGCTAGACACTTTTCAAAGAAATAATGTTAAATCACAAATAAAAGATCAAGGAGTACATGAAATTATATCTTTTAAAAATTCAAGTGTTTTACACATCACGTGTTTACAAATCTCTATGCCAACTATAACCACCCTTTACTACTTCTGTATTCATCCAATCTATTCTTGAACTCAGATAAATTTTCTACATCCATCACCCTTGAAGGCAGCTCATTCCAAAAGCCAACTACCCTGTTTGAAAAGTAATACTGCCTAAATTGCAGACGACTCCTACGCTGCCCAAATTTAAATTTATGACCGCTTGTCCAATTGTTTTCACTGCTAAACACAAAGTTTGATGGATCTATATTATTAATACCCTTAGTAATC
This sequence comes from Limulus polyphemus, assembly GCF_000517525.1. NCBI lineage: Eukaryota > Metazoa > Arthropoda > Merostomata > Xiphosura > Limulidae > Limulus > Limulus polyphemus. The sequence goes on from NW_013667116.1 coordinate 33,409, forward strand.
TTAAACACATCAATCAAATCCCCTCTTACTCTTCTCCTCATAGGACAATCCCACTATCCCAGGTATCATCCTAATGGATCTTCTCTGAACCTTCTCCAACAATTCAATGTCCTTCTTGAGGAAGGGAGCCCAAAACTGTAGACAGTACTTTAAACGAAACCTTACAAGTGATGTATACAGTGAAACAATAATATCCCTTGTTTTATATTCAGTATTTCTGTAGATGCTACACAAAATCCTATTAGCCCTATTGCTAGCTACAAT
>NW_013667116.1:33926-39078 GCF_000517525.1 Limulus polyphemus
CTACAATACACTGTTTAGATGACTTAAGTGATTTTTCGATCACAACACCAAGATTTTTTTCTTCAACTCCAGTATTTAATGTACTCCCATTTAAATTGTAACAATAATTTGAATTGTGAAAACCTACATGCATCACCTTACATCTGCCACATATTGGCTAAATGCATCAAATGATTTAAATCTCCCTGTAAGTCTGCAGCATCTTTGATACAGTTAGCCACCCCAAAGATCTTAATGTCATTTGCAAACTTCAAAATGTTGTTAGTCATTTCAGAGTCAATATCATTAATATAAATCTCAAACATCAGAGGACTCCATCTATTACCACTCTCTGCTTTTCTACTCTCCAGCCAATTTTCTATCCAATTTAATAATATTTCCCCTACACCCACAGATTTAATTTTTGTAACAAGTCTTTTGTGAGGCACCTTATCAAATGCTTTCTGAAAATCAAAGTAAACCAAATCTACAGTATTTACTTCATCAACTCTTGCAGTAACATCCTCAAAGAATGTCAGAAGATTTGTTAAACAAACTTTCCCTTAGTGAAACCATGCTGGCTCTTTGACACTATATCAAGCTGCTTTAAGTGACTCTCCAAAACCTTTCCAACTTCTGATGTAAGACTAACTGGCCTATAATTGCCTGGACAATATTTGTCATCTCCTTTAAATATTGGACTAACATTAGCTAACTTCCAATCTTCTAATACTCTTCCACTACTTAATGACCAATAAAAAAATATTAGCTAGTGGTTCACAAATAAAATCTTTAAGTTCCGTTAAATCCTAGGATAAAAGTTGTCTGGTCTAACTTTTCTCTTACAGTTTCAGAACTTAAAATGATATCTTTTACATCAGTATTTTATCCATACAGTAAGTGCTCTGGTTGAGGCATAATACTTGTATGCATCTTCCTTTGTAAAAACTGAAGAGAAAATATAATTTAATAAGTTTACAAACTCATAATCTTCTGAGATCAGCTCCCCACTATAATTTTTATGAGGCTCAATCCACATCCTAACATTTTGCTTATCCATCGTATACCTAAAATATTCCTTATTGTTTGATTTAACCCTCTTTCATATACAGTTTTTGCCCTTTTAACTTCCTTTTTAACCAGCTCTCTTGATTTCCGATAGTCTTCCAAGTCATTATTATTTCCAGTAAGTTTAAATTTTTTGAATTTATTATGTTTATCCCTAATATGATCTTTGAAACCATACTGGCTTATTCCAGTCCATTGCCTTTTTTTTTTCTGTAGGGAATATGTATGTTATGTATGCATATCAATTTTTCCTTAAATGCTTCCCAATCTGTTCAAGGTCCTCTCCCAACTCTTTAGTCCAATCTACAGAAGCCAGATTATGTCTCATTTCATCAAAATTGGCTTTCCTGAAATTTGGAATCAGGGTTCTATTGTTCTTCAATTCTACATGTAGTAAAATCCCACAACTAATAGTGCAGTGGTCACTTGTACTTAAATGCTCACCAACCACAACTCTATCATATTCACATCAGATGCTAATATTAAATCTAATACAGTTTCCTCTCTTGTAGTTTCCATCACCTGTTGGTGTATAAAATTATCCTGAACAATTTCCAAAAATCTATCCCTCTCACTGTGAGACTCAAAATTCTCCCAATCAACACCCCTGAAATTAAAATCTCCCACAATAACATCTTTTTCAGCTACCATTCTCATCTCATTTTACAGTTTCTCATTAACTTCTATATTCTGACTTGGTGGTCTATAACAAATCCCAATTACAAGACTTTTCCTTTTATATCCACTAACACTAACCCAAAATGACTCAACCTCAGTGCTATTTTCTTTAATATGCTCTAATTCAACAGGATGGAATTCATTCATCACATATAAAGCTACTCCTCCCCCTTTTTACAATACTCTATCCCTAGTAAATAATCTGTAGCCTGGTATTTAAAAAAAATCATGAATTTAGACAGTAAGAATAATTGAAAACATTAATAATTGTGAATACTAATTCAAATTAATTGATTTAATCATATATTCAATTAATCCATTATTTTACATAATAATAATAATAGATTTAACTAATGTTCATGGGTAGTCGAGTTAATTGTTCAGTTCCATGTAATATAGAAATGACTTCTTTTAAGATTTAATGTTCACTAGGAGATATGATAGAAGGAAAAATACATAAACAATAAACAAGATCACATCTAAAAATAAAATAAAGATTGCTAGGATAAATTCTCAGATTTCTTAGTGCTATATTTTGAAGATAATACGATTAAAGGGTACATGTTTTAAGATTTAGAAAGCAGGTAGGCTAGGTTCCATTTATGTCAGTTTTATTTGTAATTGACTTAGAAAATGATTTGTCATCAGTAGTAGTACAGGCAAGCACTTTACAGGAATTTAGGAGGGGAATAATGATTTTTGAAAAGAAAAAGGATGGGCTTAAATTTTTAATTTTTCTGAAGTGCACTAGGACAACCTTTAAGGACCAAATGTCCCTTGTGTCTGTAGACTTTTGTCATCTTATTACACATTATTATTGTGACTTGGATGTTCATTCATGTTAATTGTGTGATAAATAATTAATATTTCTTATTTTTGGACTCCTGGCAACCAGTTTTATGAACTGTTTATGCCTCTCTTTTATTTCAGTTGTGAGAATACTTGTGTCTGATAATTTGAGTATGCTCTAATTTAGCCTAGAGTTAAAGAGTATTTAATTAAAGTCAACATTTCATACCTACAAATGTGTGTAACACATACTGCTTCTGAAGTGCTTTTTTTTATTTCAGTGCTTTTATTTCAGTTGTGAGAATACTTGTGTCTGATAATTTGAGTATGCTCTTATTTAGCCTAGAGTTAAAGAGTATTTAATTAAAGTCAACATTTCATACCTACAAATGTGTGTAACACGTACTGCTTCTGAAGTGCTTTTTTTTGGGGATTTATAACTCAGTATTTATTTTAAGTACACGAACATGTGTTTAAATTTGGCTTTTAATAACATACAAAACAATGGATCATTTGGGTCTTCAAGGCTGCCCTTGGAGACCCACTCTTAAGAAAAGTAAAAATTTAATTTTTTTTTCATGAAATCATCCACTCCCTTCTTAAACACTTAAGTACAGCCTCCACTACTGCTGATGGCAACTCATTTTATAAGCCAATGACTGTGTTAGAAAAAATAAAACTCTTCACTGTAGCTGAGCCCATCTTTTCCAATTTTTAACTTGTGTTTTATTGTCTTCAGAGTATGGGACAAAGAAATTAGAAGTTCTTGTTCTTTGATAATCTTGCAAAATTTAAATTTTATTTCAATATAAAATTATTGGGTTGATAGATTGGTAATAAGGAGTAATTACTACTAAAACTTCCATATGGTTAAAGGTAGTTCAGGGATAGGTGGGTTGAAACTTACAGGGTGTAATGGGTGTCTGGATTAGGCTGTTTGAGTATTGTGGTATTTATTGTAGCTTTCAGGAGACTCAAAAAGATCCAGTACACTTACACCTGCATAGCTTGTTTACTTGAGAATAAGCTTAAGGTAGCTCTGGGGAATATTGTGCTAATGGGGGATAGCAAAAATCAAAGAAGTGAGGCATTGTTTACTTGAGAATAAGCTTAAGGTAGCTCTGGGGAATATTGTGCTAATGGGGGATAGCAAAAATCGAAGAAGTGAGGCATTGTTTACTTGAGAATAAGCTTAAGGTAGCTCTGGGGAATATTGTGCTAATGGGGGATAGCAAAAATCAAAGAAGTGAGGGATTGTTTACTTGAGAATAAGCTTAATGTAGCTCTGGGGAATATTGTGCTAATGGGGGATAGAAAAAATCAAAGAAGTGAGGCAGTAAATATAGTTAGGGTAAAGTTTGCTATGGGGGTGGAGGGAGGGGTAAATATGATAATGATGGATTTACTAGAATGCACGAGGTTGCGTTTTGAGGGGGGGGGGGAGATATGAGAGTGTTGGATTTACTAGAATGCACAGTGGTAAAAAAATTAGGGCCCAAAAGACAGGTTTAGTTAGCATTCAAGTGTCATTCTCTAATAAATCTAAATATTTTGCTGCTTGTAATAAGACATCAGCTAACTTTGGAGTTATTTTAAGAAAATACACACCTCAATATACTTGTAGTAAACTAGGTGGAGAGTCCTCTCTGCTTAGACTTATTGCCTAGATGACTAGGTTGTTGTAAAATACCATTTGTACTTGGAAACTTGGTAGCAATTTAAGGTAAAGAGCTGTTTTTAACAAAGGTTGCGATTTGTATTTGGTGCTACATTTAACTTTTATATTTAACATTTTCAGTTTAGGCATAAAAGATAAAATAGTTTAGAAGAATGTTTTAATATAACACTCGTGTTTTTTTTTTCATTAGGCCACACAACTTTAGATATGGTGTCTTGGTTCACAAAGTGGTGCAAGTGTTGTATATGGGATTTTCCTGATGAGATTTAACATTAAACATCAACCTTGAACAGGCTAATATGAAAGATTGAATGTGAATTTGATGCTGAATATAAGAAAGTATTGGTAAGTGTTAAATTTTATTTGATTTTTGTAAGTGAAATAAAGCCTCTTTTAGATACTCACAAATATATCTGTGCTTACTATGTGAACTTTTAGCAAGACAAATAATATGAGATTTTGTAAACCCAATTCATGTTACACAAAGTATCAACATTTTATCTTGGGTTTGTATTGTTATCTGTGGATATTTGATACTTTTGCATTGGAAATTACCAGATTGAATTTTGATGAAGCTGAACATTGTAGAGAAAGTTCTAAGTTTCTCATACTTTATTAATACTGCTTTTATTTCCAATTTTCCATGTTATGCATTTTGAAACTATGATACTGAGTTTACAATGCATGCTAAGATTAGTACATATATACAATTAGAAAATATTTGAAGGGATGCAGCTTGTATGAGAGGCAAATATGGTCAGAAGATATTTCTTTTTATTTAATATAATTTGCTATTCACATTGTTGTTAACTATGTTTTCCATATTGTAATTTATATGTTAGCTAAAGGATGCATAACATTAAGATTTAAGTTCATAAAAGTAGTTCTAGAATAACTATAAAGTTCATGATGACATCAAGAATCTAGTAACTTCACGTACTATCTGGGTACATTAGTTAT
>NW_013667116.1:40078-46415 GCF_000517525.1 Limulus polyphemus
CGACAGCTTCCTTGCGGCTTTCACTGCCACGCATCATAACATGCCTCGCTCGCCAGTGGACTTGGCAGACAGACAAGATTAGGCAGACAAACCAATAAGATGCCTACAGCACGACCGCCACTGAGCCCGGTTTCTCTCCATATCCTGCAGCGTTAACAGCCATTGGTCTGCGGCGTCTCGCGGACCCCATCCAGGGAGTCTAACCCTGCCAACTGAAGCTAATCTACTTGTAAGCAGTTAGTTACTGAGTGAAATATTCAGTGTGTGATTGAGTAGGAAATTGACAGAGAGAAGATTGATTGACTAAAGTTATTCAGTAAGAGGTAGTACTTCTGTAAACCGTTCTTTAAATTAGGTATCGTTTGTTATAAATTTATTAGGCCTCGGGTAGATTCAGAGTTTTACGTTGAAAAGCTTGTTTGTAAACCTAGGCCTATGACTTACATCAAAGTAAACATAGCCTATAGCCAATGTTGTTGAATAAATAAATAAATTCATTTTCATTATGTGGACTGAACTTAGCATCATTTTTGTCAAATAATCCAAAAAGAACCTGCCCAATGATAAAACTCATTATAACAACATTTACACAAATTTTGCTAAATATGCATCTCCTTAAAGTTGTTTGTTAGTGAAGATTCTTGCAAAGTTCAAGAAAATAAAAAATAATCAAGTCTTAAAAGTTGTTCATTAAATGGTGATGTATTGATGGTTGTAAGTTCACAATGAAATATTGTATAAAAAATAAATAACCTTCTCTTTACTGTGTTTTTATTATGGACAATACATACACAACTTCTACCAAGTGCTTTGAAAGTATTTTTATAAATTCTTGTATTTTTCTCACTGACAAAACAAGAAAAGTAATAATGTGGGAGATGAGAGCTAAATTTTATTTATGTGACAACTGCTTTTGGTTTCTGTGTTAATTACTTTAATCTAGCTTCACCAACTGCATTATTTGAAAAATAATTTAGTTGAGCCATAGACTACCAGTATACTGTTGATAGTTAGTTAATTGGGTTTTGTTACTAATGAAAATAAAATGTAATTTAAAGTACAATTGCAAATGTAGTTTAAAACTATAAAATAATTATTGCTAAGTATTTCTTTCTGAAAGTGACTAAGCACTGAGCTGATCTTGCTAGGATGATTCATTTCTAAGAATTGAACATACCCAGTATACTGGAAATGAAGGTTTGTATACTGGTTGCTTACTGATTGTATGTGAACTTCAAGGTGACATGTATCTCTTTCAGGTTGTTTTAAGTAAGTACCTGCTCTCAAATAACTTCTATTATAAATGTACACATACATTGTATGTCTGTATATGTATATATATATATATATATGTGTGTGTGTGTTTAGCACTGGGAAATTACCTCATCCATTTGTCAATACAGTAGAGGTACTTTCACATGTACAATAAAACCAGGTGTTTCTCTATAAAAGTTTATACTAGTGTAGTGTTCGATGAGTGCAGCTGAATTCCAATGATACATTTATACTGTATAAGAAAAAAAAAAACATCTTGGAAAAAATAGAAATTTCACTATTAGTGGGCTATTCTAATACCAACCTTGTAAAGTTGGCTTTCCGTAAACCTGAAGTTCTCTGTATGAATTACAGAATTTGTATTTAACACACACACACACACAAACAAATATATCTGTTACTTGAACAGATCTTAGCTGTATATGTTTTGTTCTTCTACTGTATGAGTGATGTTGAAATACGTTTCTTTTAAAGAGTCTCCAATTTGTTCATGAAGAAAGTTGAAATTTAATTTAAAATACAAAAAACAAAGGACCATTTGTTCCCTCAAGGTTTTTCCTGCACTCACATCCCTCAAAGAGAAACAACAGATAAAATTAAATCCACTCTTTATTTTTAAGAAAATTATTGATTCACCTGTTATGATCTTGTAATATGTGGGTTTTATCTACTACTGACAGCAACTCACTCCATAACTTAATCACCCTGTTAGAAAATATAACTATCTTAACTGAAACCTTGCCTGTCTGTTGCAAATCTTGAACTTACATTTGGCATCCTGTTTTCAGAACTCAGTACAAAGAAATCAGAAGCCGTTATTTCATTGATCTTGTAAGCTTCAATAAGATCATCTCTTATCCTTTTTTTTAATAGCTTTTTTTCATTGATCTTGTAACCTTCAATAAGATCACTTCTTATTCTTTTTTGAAACCTTTATATGATTGATCTTGTAAACTTCATTAAGATCACTTCTTATTCTTTTTTTTGAAGTCTTTATTTTATTGATCTTGTAAGCTTCAATAAGATCACCTCTTATCCTTTTTTGAAACCTTTATTTCATTGATCTTGTAAACTTCATTAAAATCACTTCTTATTCTTTTTTTGAAGTCTTTATTTCATTGATCTTGTAAACTTCAATAAGATCACTTCTTATTCTTATGTACTAGGAAACTAGTGCATGTAATAGTAGTTGTATCAAATGTACATGATGTTCAACAGCACTAGTTATATTACACTATGAAACTACTACATGTAATTGTAGTTTTATCAACTGTACATGATGTTCAACAGCACTAGTTATATTACACTAGGAAACTAGTACATGTAATTGTAGTTATATCAAATGTACATGATGTTCAACAGCACTAGTTATATTACACTATGAAACTAGTACATGTAATTGTAGTTATATCAACTGTAGATGATGTTCAACAGCACTAGTTATATTACACTATGAAACTAGTACATGTAATTGTAGTTATATCAACTGTAGATGATGTTCAACAGCACTAGTTATATTACACTATGAAACTACTACATGTAATTGTAGTTATATCAACAGTAGATGATGTTCAACAGCAATAGTTATATTACACTAGGAAGCTAGTACATGTAACTTTAGTTTACCAACTGTAGATGATGTTCAACAGCACTAGTTATATTACACTATGAAACTACTACATGTAATTGTAGTTATATCAACAACTAGTTATATTACACTATGAAACTAGTACATGTAATAGTAGTTATATCAACTGTACATGATGTTCAACAGCACTAGTTATATTACACTAGGAAACTACTACTATTACATGTACTAGTTTCATAGTGTAATATAACTAGTGCTGTTGAACATCATGTACAGTTGATAAAACTACTATTAAATGTGGTAGTTTCCTAGTGCAATATAAGTAGTGCTGTTGAACATCATGTACAGTTGATAAAACTACTATTACATGTACTAGTTTCATAGTGTAATATAACTAGTGCTGTTGAACATCATGTACAATTGATATAACTACAATTACATGTACTTTTCTTCTGGAACCTTAAGAATACTTTTACATAGCCATATTTTCTTCTTTGTACAATTTTATAAGTTCTCTAGTATACAAAAAAGCACTCTTGAACATCTCCTGTGATTAGTACAGCTAAAATTAAATGTAGTAGTTTTCTAGTGGTGTATGTATATATATATAAAGTCCTCTTGAACATCTCCTGTGATTGCTACAGCTAAAATTACATTTAGTGGTACATAAGAGGGCTCTTGATCATCATCTACAGTTGGTAAACTAAAGTTACATGTACTAGCTTCCTAGTGTAATATAACTAGTGCTGTTGAACATCATCTACAGTTGATACAACTACTATTACATGTACTAGTTTCCTAGTGTAATATAACTAGTGCTGTTGAACATCATGTACAGTTGATACTTAACTTGTTTAATTTGTAAAGTGATGTGTTAATTGGCTTATGAGACTTATTTTACATGCTTTGGTACAAATACCACAAAATACAGGCAATGTTAGTTCACTTATTTAACAGTAAGAATATTGGAGAGTATAGTATAATTGTAAATTATGTAGTAGAGTTTAACTCGGCAGTAATTTATAAACTTGCCCTTTTTTGTTATTTTGAAACTTCAAAAAGTTTGTCTATAAATACCTTAACTGTCTTAACTGTCATTTTCTGTCTCTTTTTTTTTTTAAAGGTAGACTGCTATTGAAAAGTATTAAACATACAACAGTGATAAAGGGTTAGAAGTAGTCTAATGTGGGTTGAAGATTAATTATAGTAAAGTAAAGTATTTGTGTGAAGACAGAAGTCTCCTGGCACAGTGATCAAGGGTTAGAAGTGATCTAATGTGGGTTGAAGGTTAATTATAGTAAAGTAAAGTATTTGTGTGAAGAAAGAAGTCTCCTGGCACAGTGATCAAGGGTTAGAAGTGATCTAATATGGGTTCACTGTGCCAGGAGACTTCTGTCTTCACACAAATACTTTACTTTACTATAATTAACCTTTGGGTTAGAAGTGATCTAATGTGGGTTGAAGGTTAATTATAATGAAGTATTTGTGTGAAGACAGAAGTCCACTGGAACAAATGAGGACTTCTCCAAAACCAATTTGCTATTTATAATGACACAGATCTCTATAATTTAATTATACTAAGCAGGGTGGGTGGGTGTTGAAGCTACCCCAAAATGTGCCTTAGCCTAACCTTTATCCCTCGCAAAAGCTGGTTCACTTTACAAAAACTACAGTATTGTGCCCCCAAGCTTAACTGTAGCCCCTTGATCTATTGTCTAGCCCACGTCAGCCCTCTCACTGGGAAGAGGCTCTTGTCACTCCTTACACCAAGAAACCCAATAAAACGAGTGCTTTTGGAAAGTAGTCCTTCAGTGGCGTGTAAAGGTTAGAAATAACAAATAATGGAGATTATGCATTTGTGCTGTGCAACAACAGTTTACCTTACATGTATGTAAGTGAGAAATTGTCAGTTTCAGTTTGGTTTTATTAAGTTACACAGTAATCCCAAAACCTAATACATTACGTATATAAAAAACACCTTACAAAAGTATCTACACACACACATATCATGATTGCCCTCTACACAGCGATTACAATTTCAAGGTTGATGTTTTTTTTTTCTTCCCCTGCTAATATCGATGTTGCCCAAGCAATTGTTATACATGGTATGCAACTTCGTACGCCTTTATTGTCTGCTTCCCGCGCTATTTGTACAGACCTGTTGGTTGTGGAATGCAACTAAGGTTGTTGGATAGTCATTAAGCAATTCCCAGATTCAACAAATCAACAAAAATATAGTGGACGGTAAGATTTACAGTGAACTATGTGGTAAGTATTCATAATTTTAGATAACCCACTGCAGACAAGACAGGTTTTGTAGGTAGTCTTATGTCGAGTGTTTTAAAGATGTTTTTGCGGCATTAAATTTTGAGTTAGCCAGTTTGATTAATTGAAATATGACAAAAAGCAAGATTTGTTTTAAAAAGGGCACGCCCTCTTCATTGATATACAATTATGCTGTAGGTGTTGTTGTAATGAAAAGTAGAATCGTGTAAATAAAAAACGCCCAAAACAATATCATTAACAAAGTTGAGGAAGGTTATTTGGCCGTAATTCTTAACTACATAATTATTTTACCTATAACTGCGATTTTAACCATTTCTGTGTACTTTCAGCTGTTGGCATAGTGTCGATTCATATGTTTGGTATTACGGTTAAAGTATCTATCCAGCAAGCACGTGTCGCGGGTTCGAATCCCTCACACTTATAGTTTCTTTTAGAAACTTCTAGCTCAAATACCATATAATTCTTATAAATATGTAACCTAATAACCGTTTGATCTTGTGAAACTTATCCTAATTGCATTACAAACACTTATTTAGTGCCTAAAGCAGTGGTACCCGAGAACTTTTGAAAAACGTTAGAAAGAAGATAAACACATGCAAAGTATTGGAGAACAGTCTCGATGATTCATTTCACTAGCCAGCATACTCAAATTTTGCGTATTATTACTTCATCCTTGAATTTATATTTTGATTTACCTTTTTTATTAATATAAACTACTATTAAGTTGTTTTTTGTTTTTATGCTTCAGGGTTACGCCGCTGAATCAAAGGACCGTCTGAGGTACACGGCATAAAAAGGTTGGGAACTGTTGGTCTAAAACAGTGGTTATCAACCCCTGGTTCGGTAATCACGGGTTGTTCGTGAACTTCCTTCAGGTGGTTCGTGGAAGGTTGTATAATTATGGAAAGAACCCTGTAGATAGCATATAGATACTTTTCTGGTCTGGCGAGATAAAGAAATATAGGTTTAAGAACCACTGTTTTAAAACACACGTCCGAGATGCTTGTGTTTGTACAGTTGCAGACAAGATAATGTTGACATCGCATAACCTTTGATGAAACTTTGTAGAATGGACGGCAACTGCCTGTTGTAGATACGCAAATGTAGAGGACGACGTTTCGAAAGTCTTTCGTCTTCAGGTCAGTGTGTGTAAGGTGTTGTCGGTCTCTATAGTATTCTGACCTGATG